>NW_024467103.1:170165-419046 GCF_017591425.1 Ochotona curzoniae | reverse complement strand
TATGTGAAGTTCCTGAGGCAGGTGGAGTCATTTTGGCACTGGAAGACCTGTGCTGCTCCTTCGGCAAGTTGCCATTCAGCAACACACTGAGATCCCTAGGTGTCACATCCACTTTCAGACATATGTGCTGCCAGAGCACTTGGTTTCCATGGGAGCTGGAAATGGCTTGGGCGCTGAACTTGTCTCTGGATGTGGACTTCTTAGCGCCTTGAGTCAGGATGTACATGGTTGTTTTGTGTGGGTGTTCAACATGCCTGATTTCATCCTCCTGGGCTCAATGGGCATTGGACGAGATGGCACCCAACTGGGTTTCCGGGACAGCTGCTAGGAAAGCTGATGGTATGTGAAGTTCCTGAGGCAGGTGGAGTCGTTTTGGCACTGGAAGACCTGTGCTGCTCCTTCGGCAAGTTGCCATTCAGCAACACACTGAGATCCCTAGGTGTCACATCCACTTTCAGACATATGTGCTGCCAGAGCACTTGGTTTCCATGGTAGCTGGAAATGGCTTGGGCACTGAACTTGTCTCTGGATGTGGACTTCTTAGCGCCTTGAGTCAGGATCTACATGGTTGTTTTGTGTGGGTGTTCAACATGCCTGATTTCGTCATCCTGGGCTCAATGGGCATTGGACGAGATGGCACCCAACTGGGTTTCCGGGACAGCTGCTAGGAAAGCTGATGGTATGTGAAATTCCTGACGCAGGTGGAGTGGTTTTGGCACTGGAAGACCTGTGCTGCTCCTTCGGCAAGTTGCCATTCAGCAACACACTGAGATCCCTAGGTGTCACATCCACTTTCAGACATATGTGCTGCCAGAGCACTTGGTTTTCATGGTAACTGGAAATGGCTTGGGCGCTGAACTTGTCTCTGGATGTGGACTTGTTAGCGCCTTGAGTCAGGATCTACATGGTTGTTTTGTGTGGGTGTTCAACATGCCTGATTTCATCCTAATGTGCTCATGGGCATTGGACGAGATGGCACCCAACTGGGTTTCCGGGACAGCTGCTAGGAAAGCTGATGGTATGTGAAGTTCCTGAGGCAGGTGGAGTCATTTTGGCACTGGAAGACCTGTGCTGCTCCTTCGGCAAGTTGCCATTCAGCAACAGACTGAGATCCCTAGGTGTCACATCCACTTTCAGACATATGTGCTGCCAGAGCACTTGGTTTCCATGGGAGCTGGAAATGGCTTGGGCACTGAACTTGTCTCTGGATGTGGACTTCTTAGCGCCTTGAGTCAGGATGTACATGGTTGTTTTGTGTGGGTGTTCAACATGCCTGATTTCATCCTCCTGGGCTCAATGGGCATTGGACGAGATGGCACCCAACTGGGTTTCCGGGACAGCTGCTAGGAAAGCTGATGGTATGTGAAGTTCCTGAGGCAGGTGGAGTGGTTTTGGCACTGGAAGACCTGTGCTGCTCCTTCGGCAAGTTGCCATTCAGCACCACACTGAGATCCCTAGGTGTCACATCCACTTTCAGACATATGTGCTGCCAGAGCACTTGGTTTCCATGGGAGCTGGAAATGGCTTGGGCACTGAACTTGTCTCTGGATGTGGACTTCTTAGCGCCTTGAGTCAGGATCTACATGGTTGTTTTGTGTGGGTGTTCAACATGCCTGATTTCGTCATCCTGGGCTCAATGGGCATTGGACGAGATGGCACCCAACTGGGTTTCTGGGACAGCTGCTAGGAAAGCTGACGGTATGTGAAATTCCTGACGCAGGTGGAGTCATTTTGGCACTAGAAGACCTGTGCTGCTCCTTCGGCAAGTTGCCATTCAGCAACACACTGAGATCCCTAGGTGTCACATCCACTTTCAGACATATGTGCTGCCAGAGCACTTGGTTTCCATGGGAGCTGGAAATGGCTTGGGCGCTGAACTTGTCTCTGGATGTGGACTTCTTAGCGCCTTGAGTCAGGATCTACATGGTTGTTTTGTGTGGGTGTTCAACATGCCTGATTTCATCATCCTGGGCTCAATGGGCATTGGACGAGATGGCACGCAACTGGGTTTCCGGGACAGCTGCTAGGAAAGCTGATGGTATGTGAAGTTCCTGAGGCAGGTGGAGTCATTTTGGCACTGGAAGACCTGTGCTGCTCCTTCGGCAAGTTGCCATTCAGCAACACACTGAGATCCCTAGGTGTCACATCCACTTTCAGACATATGTGCTGCCAGAGCACTTGGTTTCCATGGTAGCTGGAAATGGCTTGGGCGCTGAACTTGTCTCTGGATGTGGACTTGTTAGCGCCTTGAGTCAGGATCTACATGGTTGTTTTGTGTGGGTGTTCAACATGCCTGATTTCATCATCCTGGGCTCAATGGGCATTGGACGAGATGGCACCCAACTGGGTTTCCGGGACAGCTGCTAGGAAAGCTGATGGTATGTGAAGTTCCTGAGGCAGGTGGAGTCGTTTTGGCACTGGAAGACCTGTGCTGCTCCTTCGGCAAGTTGCCATTCAGCAACACACTGAGATCCCTAGGTGTCACATCCACTTTCAGACATATGTGCTGCCAGAGCACTTGGTTTCCATGGGAGCTGGAAATGGCTTGGGCGCTGAACTTGTCTCTGGATGTGGACTTCTTAGCGCCTTGAGTCAGGATCTACATGGTTGTTTTGTGTGGGTGTTCAACATGCCTGATTTCATCATCCTGGGCTCAATGGGCATTGGACGAGATCCACCCAACTGTGTTTCCGGGACAGCTGCTAGGAAAGCTGATGGTATGTGAAGTTCCTGAGGCAGGTGGAGTCGTTTTGGCACTGGAAGACCTGTGCTGCTCCTTCGGCAAGTTGCCATTCAGCAACACACTGAGATCCCTAGGTGTCACATCCACTTTCAGACATATGTGCTGCCAGAGCACTTGGTTTCCATGGGAGCTGGAAATGGCTTGGGCGCTGAACTTGTCTCTGGATGTGGACTTCTTAGCGCCTTGAGTCAGGATCTACATGGTTGTTTTGTGTGGGTGTTCAACATGCCTGATTTCATCCTCCTGGGCTCAATGGGCATTGGACGAGATGGCACCCAACTGGGTTTCCGGGACAGCTGCTAGGAAAGCTGATGGTATGTGAAGTTCCTGAGGCAGGTGGAGTGGTTTTGGCACTGGAAGACCTGTGCTGCTCCTTCGGCAAGTTGCCATTCAGCAATACACTGAGACCCTAGGTGTCACATCCACTTTCAGACATATGTGCTGCCAGAGCACTTGGTTTCCATGGGAGCTGGAAATGGCTTGGGCGCTGAACTTGTCTCTGGATGTGGACTTGTTAGCGCCTTGAGTCAGGATCTACATGGTTGTTTTGTGTGGGTGTTCAACATGCCTGATTTCATCCTCCTGGGCTCAATGGGCATTGGACGAGATGGCACCCAACTGGGTTTCGGGACAGCTGCTAGGAAAGCTGATGGTATGTGAAGTTCCTGAGGCAGGTGGAGTCGTTTTGGCACTGGAAGACCTGTGCTGCTCCTTCGGCAAGTTGCCATTCAGCAACACACTGAGATCCCTAGGTGTCACATCCACTTTCAGACATATGTGCTGCCAGAGCACTTGGTTTCCATGGTAGCTGGAAATGGCTTGGGCGCTGAACTTGTCTCTGGATGTGGACTTCTTAGCGCCTTGAGTCAGGATGTACATGGTTGTTTTGTGTGGGTGTTCAACATGCCTGATTTCATCCTCCTGGGCTCAATGGGCATTGGACGAGATGGCACGCAACTGGGTTTCCGGGACAGCTGCTAGGAAAGCTGATGGTATGTGAAGTTCCTGAGGCAGGTGGAGTCGTTTTGGCACTGGAAGACCTGTGCTGCTCCTTCGGCAAGTTGCCATTCAGCAACACACTGAGATCCCTAGGTGTCACATCCACTTTCAGACATATGTGCTGCCAGAGCACTTGGTTTCCATGGGAGCTGGAAATGGCTTGGGCACTGAACTTGTCTCTGGATGTGGACTTGTTAGCGCCTTGAGTCAGGATCTACATGGTTGTTTTGTGTGGGTGTTCAACATGCCTGATTTCATCCTCCTGGGCTCAATGGGCATTGGACGAGATGGCACGCAACTGGGTTTCCGGGACAGCTGCTAGGAAAGCTGATGGTATGTGAAGTTCCTGAGGCAGGTGGAGTCATTTTGGCACTGGAAGACCTGTGCTGCTCCTTCGGCAAGTTGCCATTCAGCAACACACTGAGATCCCTAGGTGTCACATCCACTTTCAGACATATGTGCTGCCAGAGCACTTGGTTTCCATGGGAGCTGGAAATGGCTTGGGCACTGAACTTGTCTCTGGATGTGGACTTCTTAGCGCCTTGAGTCAGGATCTACATGGTTGTTTTGTGTGGGTGTTCAACATGCCTGAGTTCATCATCCTGGGCTCAATGGGCATTGGACGAGATGGCACCCAACTGGGTTTCCGGGACAGCTGCTAGGAAAGCTGATGGTATGTGAAGTTCCTGAGGCAGGTGGAGTCGTTTTGGCACTGGAAGACCTGTGCTGCTCCTTCGGCAAGTTGCCATTCAGCAACACACTGAGATCCCTAGGTGTCACATCCACTTTCAGACATATGTGCTGCCAGAGCACTTGGTTTCCATGGGAGCTGGAAATGGCTTGGGCACTGAACTTGTCTCTGGATGTGGACTTCTTAGCGCCTTGAGTCAGGATCTACATGGTTGTTTTGTGTGGGTGTTCAACATGCCTGATTTCGTCATCCTGGGCTCAATGGGCATTGGACGAGATGGCACCCAACTGTGTTTCCGGGACAGCTGCTAGGAAAGCTGATGGTATGTGAAGTTCCTGAGGCAGGTGGAGTGGTTTTGGCACTGGAAGACCTGTGCTGCTCCTTCGGCAAGTTGCCATTCAGCAACACACTGAGATCCCTAGGTGTCACATCCACTTTCAGACATATGTGCTGCCAGAGCACTTGGTTTCCATGGGAGCTGGAAATGGCTTGGGCGCTGAACTTGTCTCTGGATGTGGACTTCTTAGCGCCTTGAGTCAGGATCTACATGGTTGTTTTGTGTGGGTGTTCAACATGCCTGATTTCATCCTCCTGGGCTCAATGGGCATTGGACGAGATGGCACCCAACTGGGTTTCCGGGACAGCTGCTAGGAAAGCTGATGGTATGTGAAGTTCCTGAGGCAGGTGGAGTGGTTTTGGCACTGGAAGACCTGTGCTGCTCCTTCGGCAAGTTGCCATTCAGCAACACACTGAGATCCCTAGGTGTCACATCCACTTTCAGACATATGTGCTGCCAGAGCACTTGGTTTCCATGGGAGCTGGAAATGGCTTGGGCGCTGAACTTGTCTCTGGATGTGGACTTCTTAGCGCCTTGAGTCAGGATCTACATGGTTGTTTTGTGTGGGTGTTCAACATGCCTGATTTCATCCTCCTGGGCTCAATGGGCATTGGACGAGATGGCACCCAACTGGGTTTCTGGGACAGCTGCTAGGAAAGCTGATGGTATGTGAAGTTCCTGAGGCAGGTGGAGTCGTTTTGGCACTGGAAGACCTGTGCTGCTCCTTCGGCAAGTTGCCATTCAGCAACACACTGAGATCCCTAGGTGTCACATCCACTTTCAGACATATGTGCTGCCAGAGCACTTGGTTTCCATGGTAGCTGGAAATGGCTTGGGCGCTGAACTTGTCTCTGGATGTGGACTTCTTAGCGCCTTGAGTCAGGATGTACATGGTTGTTTTGTGTGGGTGTTCAACATGCCTGATTTCATCATCCTGGGCTCAATGGGCATTGGACGAGATGGCACCCAACTGGGTTTCCGGGACAGCTGCTAGGAAAGCTGATGGTATGTGAAGTTCCTGAGGCAGGTGGAGTGGTTTTGGCACTGGAAGACCTGTGCTGCTCCTTCGGCAAGTTGCCATTCAGCAACACACTGAGATCCCTAGGTGTCACATCCACTTTGAGACATATGTGCTGCCAGAGCACTTGGTTTCCATGGGAGCTGGAAATGGCTTGGGCGCTGAACTTGTCTCTGGATGTGGACTTCTTAGCGCCTTGAGTCAGGATCTACATGGTTGTTTTGTGTGGGTGTTCAACATGCCTGATTTCATCCTCCTGGGCTCAATGGGCATTGGACGAGATGGCACCCAACTGGGTTTCCGGGACAGCTGCTAGGAAAGCTGATGGTATGTGAAGTTCCTGAGGCAGGTGGAGTCGTTTTGGCACTGGAAGACCTGTGCTGCTCCTTCGGCAAGTTGCCATTCAGCAACACACTGAGATCCCTAGGTGTCACATCCACTTTCAGACATATGTGCTGCCAGAGCACTTGGTTTCCATGGGAGCTGGAAATGGCTTGGGCGCTGAACTTGTCTCTGGATGTGGACTTCTTAGCGCCTTGAGTCAGGATCTACATGGTTGTTTTGTGTGGGTGTTCAACATGCCTGATTTCATCCTCCTGGGCTCAATGGGCATTGGACGAGATGGCACCCAACTGGGTTTCCGGGACAGCTGCTAGGAAAGCTGATGGTATGTGAAGTTCCTGAGGCAGGTGGAGTGGTTTTGGCACTGGAAGACCTGTGCTGCTCCTTCGGCAAGTTGCCATTCAGCAACACACTGAGATCCCTAGGTGTCACATCCACTTTCAGACATATGTGCTGCCAGAGCACTTGGTTTCCAAGATAGCTGAAAATGGCTTGGGCGCTGAACTTGTCTCTGGATGTGGACTTCTTAGCGCCTTGAGTCAGGATCTACATGGTTGTTTTGTGTGGGTGTTCAACATGCCTGATTTCATCCTCCCGGGCTCAATGGGCATTGGACAAGATGGCACGCAACTGGGTTTCCGGGACAGCTGCTAGGAAAGCTGATGGTATGTGAAGTTCCTGAGGCAGGTGGAGTGGTTTTGGCACTGGAAGACCTGCGCTGCTCCTTCGGCAAGTTGCCATTCAGCAACAGACTGAGATCCCTAGGTGTCACATCCACTTTCAGACATATGTGCTGCCAGAGCACTTGGTTTCCATGGTAGCTGGAAATGGCTTGGGCGCTGAACTTGTCTCTGGATGTGGACTTCTTAGCGCCTTGAGTCAGGATCTACATGGATGTTTTGTGTGGGTGTTCAACATGCCTGATTTCATCCTCCTGGGCTCAATGGGCATTGGACGAGATGGCACCCAACTGGGTTTCCGGGACAGCTGCTAGGAAAGCTGATGGTATGTGAAGTTCCTGAGGCAGGTGGAGTGGTTTTGGCACTGGAAGACCTGTGCTGCTCCTTCGGCAAGTTGCCATTCAGCAACACACTGAGATCCCTAGGTGTCACATCCACTTTCAGACATATGTGCTGCCAGAGCACTTGGTTTCCATGGGAGCTGGAAATGGCTTGGGCGCTGAACTTGTCTCTGGATGTGGACTTCTTAGCGCCTTGAGTCAGGATCTACATGGTTGTTTTGTGTGGGTGTTCAACATGCCTGATTTCATCCTCCTGGGCTCAATGGGCATTGGACGAGATGGCACCCAACTGGGTTTCCGGGACAGCTGCTAGGAAAGCTGATGGTATGTGAAGTTCCTGAGGCAGGTGGAGTCGTTTTGGCACTGGAAGACCTGTGCTGCTCCTTCGGCAAGTTGCCATTCAGCAACACAATGAGATCCCTAGGTGTCACATCCACTTTCAGACATATGTGCTGCCAGAGCACTTGGTTTCCATGGGAGCTGGAAATGGCTTGGGCGCTGAACTTGTCTCTGGATGTGGACTTCTTAGCGCCTTGAGTCAGGATCTACATGGTTGTTTTGTGTGGGTGTTCAACATGCCTGATTTCATCCTCCTGGGCTCAATGGGCATTGGACGAGATGGCACCCAACTGGGTTTCGGGACAGCTACTAGGAAAGCTGATGGTATGTGAAGTTCCTGAGGCAGGTGGAGTCGTTTTGGCACTGGAAGACCTGTGCTGCTCCTTCGGCAAGTTGCCATTCAGCAACACACTGAGATCCCTAGGTGTCACATCCACTTTCAGACATATGTGCTGCCAGAGCACTTGGTTTCCATGGTAGCTGGAAATGGCTTGGGCGCTGAACTTGTCTCTGGATGTGGACTTCTTAGCGCCTTGAGTCAGGATGTACATGGTTGTTTTGTGTGGGTGTTCAACATGCCTGATTTCATCCTCCTGGGCTCAATGGGCATTGGACGAGATGGCACCCAACTGGGTTTCCGGGACAGCTGCTAGGAAAGCTGATGGTATGTGAAGTTCCTGAGGCAGGTGGAGTCGTTTTGGCACTGGAAGACCTGTGCTGCTCCTTCGGCAAGTTGCCATTCAGCACCACACTGAGATCCCTAGGTGTCACATCCACTTTCAGACATATGTGCTGCCAGAGCACTTGGTTTCCATGGGAGCTGGAAATGGCTTGGGCGCTGAACACTTCTCTGGATGTGGACTTCTTAGCGCCTTGAGTCAGGATCTACATGGTTGTTTTGTGTGGGTGTTCAACATGCCTGATTTCATCCTCCTGGGCTCAATGGGCATTGGACGAGATGGCACCCAACTGGGTTTCCGGGACAGCTGCTAGGAAAGCTGATGGCATGTGAAGTTCCTGAGGCAGGTGGAGTCGTTTTGGCACTGGAAGACCTGTGCTGCTCCTTCGGCAAGTTGCCATTCAGCAACACACTGAGATCCCTAGGTGTCACATCCACTTTCAGACATATGTGCTGCCAGAGCACTTGGTTTCCATGGGAGCTGGAAATGGCTTGGGCGCTGAACTTGTCTCTGGATGTGGACTTCTTAGCGCCTTGAGTCAGGATCTACATGGTTGTTTTGTGTGGGTGTTCAACATGCCTGATTTCATCATCCTGGGCTCAATGGGCATTGGACGAGATGGCACCCAACTGGGTTTCCGGGACAGCTGCTAGGAAAGCTGATGGTATGTGAAGTTCCTGAGGCAGGTGGAGTGGTTTTGGCACTGGAAGACCTGTGCTGCTCCTTCGGCAAGTTGCCATTCAGCAACACACTGAGATCCCTAGGTGTCACATCCACTTTCAGACATATGTGCTGCCAGAGCACTTGGTTTCCATGGGAGCTGGAAATGGCTTGGGCGCTGAACTTGTCTCTGGGTGTGGACTTCTTAGCGCATTGAGTCAGGATCTACATGGTTGTTTTGTGTGGGTGTTCAACATGCCTGATTTCATCCTCCTGGGCTCAATGGGCATTGGACGAGATGGCACCCAACTGGGTTTCCGGGACAGCTGCTAGGAAAGCTGATGGTATGTGAAGTTCCTGAGGCAGGTGGAGTGGTTTTGGCACTGGAAGACCTGTGCTGCTCCTTCGGCAAGTTGCCATTCAACAACACACTGAGATCCCTAGGTGTCACATCCACTTTCAGACATATGTGCTGCCAGAGCACTTGGTTTCCATGGGAGCTGGAAATGGCTTGGGCGCTGAACTTGTCTCTGGATGTGGACTTCTTAGCGCCTTGAGTCAGGATCTACATGGTTGTTTTGTGTGGGTGTTCAACATGCCTGATTTCATCCTCCTGGGCTCAATGGGCATTGGACGAGATGGCACCCAACTGGGTTTCCGGGACAGCTGCTAGGAAAGCTGATGGTATGTGAAGTTCCTGAGGCAGGTGGAGTCGTTTTGGCACTGGAAGACCTGTGCTGCTCCTTCGGCAAGTTGCCATTCAGCAACACACTGAGATCCCTAGGTGTCACATCCACTTTCAGACATATGTGCTGCCAGAGCACTTGGTTTCCATGGGAGCTGGAAATGGCTTGGGCGCTGAACTTGTCTCTGGATGTGGACTTCTTAGCGCCTTGAGTCAGGATCTACATGGTTGTTTTGTGTGGGTGTTCAACATGCCTGATTTCATCCTCCTGGGCTCAATGGGCATTGGACGAGATGGCACCCAACTGGGTTTCCTGGACAGCTGCTAGGAAAGCTGAGGTATGTGAAGTTCCTGAGGCAGGTGGAGTGGTTTTGGCACTGGAAGACCTGTGCTGCTCCTTCGGCAAGTTGCCATTCAGCAACACACTGAGATCCCTAGGTGTCACATCCACTTTCAGACATATGTGCTGCCAGAGCACTTGGTTTCCATGGGAGCTGGAAATGGCTTGGGCGCTGAACTTGTCTCTGGATGTGGACTTCTTAGCGCCTTGAGTCAGGATCTACATGGTTGTTTTGTGTGGGTGTTCAGCATGCCTGATTTCATCCTCCTGGGCTCAATGGGCATTGGACGAGATGGCACCCAACTGGGTTTCCGGGACAGCTGCTAGGAAAGCTGATGGTATGTGAAGTTCCTGAGGCAGGTGGAGTGGTTTTGGCACTGGAAGACCTGTGCTGCTCCTTCGGCAAGTTGCCATTCAGCAACACACTGAGATCCCTAGGTGTCACATCCACTTTCAGACATATGTGCTGCCAGAGCACTTGGTTTCCATGGTAGCTGGAAATGGCGTGGGCGCTGAACTTGTCTCTGGATGTGGACTTCTTAGCGCCTTGAGTCAGGATCTACATGGTTGTTTTGTGTGGGTGTTCAACATGCCTGATTTCATCATCCTGGGCTCAATGGGCATTGGACGAGATGGCACCCAACTGGGTTTCCGGGACAGCTGCTAGGAAAGCTGATGGTATGTGAAGTTCCTGAGGCAGGTGGAGTGGTTTTGGCACTGGAAGACCTGTGCTGCTCCTTCGGCAAGTTGCCATTCAGCAACACACTGAGATCCCTAGGTGTCACATCCACTTTCAGACATATGTGCTGCCAGAGCACTTGGTTTCCATGGGAGCTGGAAATGGCTTGGGCGTTGAACTTGTCTCTGGATGTGGACTTCTTAGCGCCTTGAGTCAGGATCTACATGGTTGTTTTGTGTGGGTGTTCAACATGCCTGATTTCATCCTCCTGGGCTCAATGGGCATTGGACGAGATGGCACCCAACTGGGTTTCCGGGACAGCTGCTAGGAAAGCTGATGGCATGTGAAGTTCCTGAGGCAGGTGGAGTCGTTTTGGCACTGGAAGACCTGTGCTGCTCCTTCGGCAAGTTGCCATTCAGCAACACACTGAGATCCCTAGGTGTCACATCCACTTTCAGACATATGTGCTGCCAGAGCACTTGGTTTCCATGGGAGCTGGAAATGGCTTGGGCGCTGAACTTGTCTCTGGATGTGGACTTGTTAGCGCCTTGAGTCAGGATCTACATGGTTGTTTTGTGTGGGTGTTCAACATGCCTGATTTCATCATCCTGGGCTCAATGGGCATTGGACGAGATGGCACCCAACTGGGTTTCCGGGACAGCTGCTAGGAAAGCTGATGGTATGTGAAGTTCCTGAGGCAGGTGGAGTGGTTTTGGCACTGGAAGACCTGTGCTGCTCCTTCGGCAAGTTGCCATTCAGCAACACACTGAGATCCCTAGGTGTCACATCCACTTTCAGACATATGTGCTGCCAGAGCACTTGGTTTCCATGGGAGCTGGAAATGGCTTGGGCGCTGAACTTGTCTCTGGAAGTGGACTTCTTAGCGCCTTGAGTCAGGATCTACATGGTTGTTTTGTGTGGGTGTTCAGCATGCCTGATTTCATCCTCCTGGGCTCAATGGGCATTGGACGAGATGGCACCCAACTGGGTTTCCGGGACAGCTGCTAGGAAAGCTGATGGTATGTGAAGTTCCTGAGGCAGGTGGAGTGGTTTTGGCACTGGAAGACCTGTGCTGCTCCTTCGGCAAGTTGCCATTCAACAACACACTGAGATCCCTAGGTGTCACATCCACTTTCAGACATATGTGCTGCCAGAGCACTTGGTTTCCATGGTAGCTGGAAATGGCTTGGGCGCTGAACTTGTCTCTGGATGTGGACTTCTTAGCGCCTTGAGTCAGGATCTACATGGTTGTTTTGTGTGGGTGTTCAACATGCCTGATTTCATCCTCCTGGGCTCAATGGGCATTGGACGAGATGGCACCCAACTGGGTTTCCGGGACAGCTGCTAGGAAAGCTGATGGTATGTGAAGTTCCTGAGGCAGGTGGAGTGGTTTTGGCACTGGAAGACCTGTGCTGCTCCTTCGGCAAGTTGCCATTCAGCAACACACTGAGATCCCTAGGTGTCACATCCACTTTCAGACATATGTGCTGCCAGAGCACTTGGTTTCCATGGGAGCTGGAAATGGCTTGGGCGCTGAACTTGTCTCTGGATGTGGACTTCTTAGCGCCTTGAGTCAGGATCTACATGGTTGTTTTGTGTGGGTGTTCAACATGCCTGATTTCATCCTCCTGGGCTCAATGGGCATTGGACGAGATGGCACCCAACTGGGTTTCTGGGACAGCTGCTAGGAAAGCTGATGGTATGTGAAGTTCCTGAGGCAGGTGGAGTGGTTTTGGCACTGGAAGACCTGTGCTGCTCCTTCGGCAAGTTGCCATTCAGCAACACACTGAGATCCCTAGGTGTCACATCCACTTTCAGACATATGTGCTGCCAGAGCACTTGGTTTCCATGGGAGCTGGAAATGGCTTGGGCGCTGAACTTGTCTCTGGATGTGGACTTGTTAGCGCCTTGAGTCAGGATCTACATGGTTGTTTTGTGTGGGTGTTCAGCATGCCTGATTTCATCCTCCTGGGCTCAATGGGCATTGGACGAGATGGCACCCAACTGGGTTTCCGGGACAGCTGCTAGGAAAGCTGATGGTATGTGAAGTTCCTGAGGCAGGTGGAGTGGTTTTGGCACTGGAAGACCTGTGCTGCTCCTTCGGCAAGTTGCCATTCAGCAACACACTGAGATCCCTAGGTGTCACATCCACTTTCAGACATATGTGCTGCCAGAGCACTTGGTTTCCATGGTAGCTGGAAATGGCGTGGGCGCTGAACTTGTCTCTGGATGTGGACTTCTTAGCGCCTTGAGTCAGGATCTACATGGTTGTTTTGTGTGGGTGTTCAACATGCCTGATTTCATCCTCCTGGGCTCAATGGGCATTGGACGAGATGGCACCCAACTGGGTTTCCGGGACAGCTGCTAGGAAAGCTGATGGTATGTGAAGTTCCTGAGGCAGGTGGAGTCGTTTTGGCACTGGAAGACCTGTGCTGCTCCTTCGGCAAGTTGCCATTCAGCAACACACTGAGATCCCTAGGTGTCACATCCACTTTCAGACATATGTGCTGCCAGAGCACTTGGTTTCCATGGGAGCTGGAAATGGCTTGGGCGTTGAACTTGTCTCTGGATGTGGACTTGTTAGCGCCTTGAGTCAGGATCTACATGGTTGTTTTGTGTGGGTGTTCAGCATGCCTGATTTCATCCTCCCGGGCTCAATGGGCATTGGACGAGATGGCACCCAACTGGGTTTCCGGGACAGCTGCTAGGAAAGCTGATGGTATGTGAAGTTCCTGAGGCAGGTGGAGTGGTTTTGGCACTGGAAGACCTGTGCTGCTCCTTCGGCAAGTTGCCATTCAGCACCACACTGAGATCCCTAGGTGTCACATCCACTTTCAGACATATGTGCTGCCAGAGCACTTGGTTTCCATGGGAGCTGGAAATGGCTTGGGCGCTGAACTTGTCTCTGGATGTGGACTTCTTAGCGCCTTGAGTCAGGATCTACATGGTTGTTTTGTGTGGGTGTTCCACATGCCTGATTTCATCCTCCTGGGCTCAATGGGCATTGGACGAGATGGCACCCAACTGGGTTTCCGGGACAGCTGCTAGGAAAGCTGATGGTATGTGAAGTTCCTGAGGCAGGTGGAGTGGTTTTGGCACTGGAAGACCTGTGCTGCTCCTTCGGCAAGTTGCCATTCAGCAACACACTGAGATCCCTAGGTGTCACATCCACTTTCAGACATATGTGCTGCCAGAGCACTTGGTTTCCATGGGAGCTGGAAATGGCTTGGGCGCTGAACTTGTCTCTGGATGTGGACTTGTTAGCGCCTTGAGTCAGGATCTACATGGTTGTTTTGTGTGGGTGTTCAACATGCCTGATTTCATCCTCCTGGGCTCAATGGGCATTGGACGAGATGGCACCCAACTGGGTTTCCGGGACAGCTGCTAGGAAAGCTGATGGTATGTGAAGTTCCTGAGGCAGGTGGAGTGGTTTTGGCACTGGAAGACCTGTGCTGCTCCTTCGGCAAGTTGCCATTCACCAACACACTGAGATCCCTAGGTGTCACATCCACTTTCAGACATATGTGCTGCCAGAGCACTTGGTTTCCATGGGAGCTGTAAATGGCTTGGGCGTTGAACTTGTCTCTGGATGTGGACTTGTTAGCGCCTTGAGTCAGGATGTACATGGTTGTTTTGTGTGGGTGTTCAGCATGCCTGATTTCATCCTCCTGGGCTCAATGGGCATTGGACGAGATGGCACGCAACTGGGTTTCCGGGACAGCTGCTAGGAAAGCTGATGGTATGTGAAGTTCCTGAGGCAGGTGGAGTGGTATTGGCACTGGAAGACCTGTGCTGCTCCTTCGGCAAGTTGCCATTCAGCAACACACTGAGATCCCTAGGTGTCACATCCACTTTCAGACATATGTGCTGCCAGAGCACTTGGTTTCCATGGGAGCTGGAAATGGCTTGGGCGCTGAACTTGTCTCTGGATGTGGACTTCTTAGCACCTTGAGTCAGGATGTACATGGTTGTTTTGTGTGGGTGTTCAACATGCCTGATTTCGTCATCCTGGGCTCAATGGGCATTGGACGAGATGGCACCCAACTGGGTTTCCGGGACAGCTGCTAGGAAAGCTGATGGTATGTGAAGTTCCTGAGGCAGGTGGAGTGGTTTTGGCACTGGAAGACCTGTGCTGCTCCTTCGGCAAGTTGCCATTCTGCAACACACTGAGATCCCTAGGTGTCACATCCACTTTCAGACATATGTGCTGCCAGAGCACTTGGTTTCCATGGGAGCTGGAAATGGCTTGGGTGCTGAACTTGTCTCTGGATGTGGATTTCTTAGCGCCTTGAGTCAGGATCTACATGGTTGTTTTGTGTGGGTGTTCAACATGCCTGATTTCATCCTCCTGGGCTCAATGGGCATTGGACGAGATGGCACCCAACTGGGTTTCCGGGACAGCTGCTAGGAAAGCTGATGGTATGTGAAGTTCCTGAGGCAGGTGGAGTCGTTTTGGCACTGGAAGACCTGTGCTGCTCCTTCGGCAAGTTGCCATTCAGCAACACACTGAGATCCCTAGGTGTCACATCCACTTTCAGACATATGTGCTGCCAGAGCACTTGGTTTCCCTGGTAGCTGGAAATGGCTTGGGCGCTGAACTTGTCTCTGGATGTGGACTTCTTAGCGCCTTGAGTCAGGATGTACATGGTTGTTTTGTGTGGGTGTTCAACATGCCTGATTTCATCCTCCTGGGCTCAATGGGCATTGGACGAGATGGCACCCAACTGGGTTTCCGGGACAGCTGCTAGGAAAGCTGATGGTATGTGAAGTTCCTGAGGCAGGTGGAGTGGTTTTGGCACTGGAAGACCTGTGCTGCTCCTTCGGCAAGTTGCCATTCACCAACACACTGAGATCCCTAGGTGTCACATCCACTTTCAGACATATGTGCTGCCAGAGCACTTGGTTTCCATGGGAGCTTGAAATGGCTTGGGCGTTGAACTTGTCTCTGGATGTGGACTTGTTAGCGCCTTGAGTCAGGATCTACATGGTTGTTTTGTGTGGGTGTTCAGCATGCCTGATTTCATCCTCCTGGGCTCAATGGGGATTGGACGAGATGGCACGCAACTGGGTTTCTGGGACAGCTGCTAGGAAAGCTGATGGTATGTGAAGTTCCTGAGGCAGGTGGAGTGGTATTGGCACTGGAAGACCTGTGCTGCTCCTTCGGCAAGTTGCCATTCAGCAACACACTGAGATCCCTAGGTGTCACATCCACTTTCAGACATATGTGCTACCAGAGCACTTGCTTTCCTTGGGAGCTGGAAATGGCTTGGGCGCTGAACTTGTCTCTGGATGTGGACTTCTTAGCGCCTTGAGTCAGGATCTACATGGTTGTTTTGTGTGGGTGTTCAACATGCCTGATTTCATCCTCCTGGGCTCAATGGGCATTGGACGAGATGGCACCCAACTGGGTTTCCGGGACAGCTGCTAGGAAAGCTGATGGTATGTGAAGTTCCTGAGGCAGGTGGAGTGGTTTTGGCACTGGAAGACCTGTGCTGCTCCTTCGGCAAGTTGCCATTCAGCAACACAATGTGAACCGTAGGTGTCACATCCACTTTCAGACATATGTGCTGCCAGAGCACTTGGTTTCCATGGGAGCTGGAAATGGCTTGGGCGCTGAACTTGTCTCTGGATGTGGACTTCTTAGCGCCTTGAGTCAGGATGTACATGGTTGTTTTGTGTGGGTGTTCAACATGCCTGATTTCATCCTCCTGGGCTCAATGGGCATTGGACGAGATGGCACCCAACTGGGTTTCTGGGACAGCTACTAGGAAAGCTGATGGTATGTGAAGTTCCTGAGGCAGGTGGAGTCATTTTGGCACTGGAAGACCTGTGCTGCTCCTTCGGCAAGTTGCCATTCAGCACCACACTGAGATCCCTAGGTGTCACATCCACTTTCAGACATATGTGCTGCCAGAGCACTTGGTTTCCATGGGAGCTGGAAATGGCTTGGGCGCTGAACTTGTCTCTGGAAGTGGACTTCTTAGCGCCTTGAGTCAGGATCTACATGGTTGTTTTGTGTGGGTGTTCAACATGCCTGATTTCATCCTCCTGGGCTCAATGGGCATTGGACGAGATGGCACGCAACTGGGTTTCCGGGACAGCTGCTAGGAAAGCTGATGGTATGTGAAGTTCCTGAGGCAGGTGGAGTCATTTTGGCACTGGAAGACCTGTGCTGCTCCTTTGGCAAGTTGCCATTCAGCAACACACTGAGATCCCTAGGTGTCACATCCACTTTCAGACATATGTGCTGCCAGAGCACTTGGTTTCCATGGGAGCTGGAAATGGCTTGGGCACTGAACTTGTCTCTGGATGTGGACTTGTTAGCGCCTTGAGTCAGGATGTACATGGTTGTTTTGTGTGGGTGTTCAACATGCCTGATTTCATCCTCCTGGGCTCAATGGGCATTGGACGAGATGGCACGCAACTGGGTTTCCGGGACAGCTGCTAGGAAAGCTGATGGTATGTGAAGTTCCTGAGGCAGGTGGAGTCATTTTGGCACTGGAAGACCTGTGCTGCTCCTTCGGCAAGTTGCCATTCAGCAACACCCTGAGATCCCTAGGTGTCACATCCACTTTCAGACATATGTGCTGCCAGAGCACTTGGTTTCCATGGGAGCTGGAAATGGCTTGGGCACTGAACTTGTCTCTGGATGTGGACTTCTTAGCGCCTTGAGTCAGGATGTACATGGTTGTTTTGTGTGGGTGTTCAACATGCCTGATTTCGTCATCCTGGGCTCAATGGGCATTGGACGAGATGGCACCCAACTGGGTTTCCGGGACAGCTACTAGGAAAGCTGATGGTATGTGAAATTCCTGAGGCAGGTGGAGTGGTTTTGGCACTGGAAGACCTGTGCTGCTCCTTCGGCAAGTTGCCATTCAGCACCACACTGAGATCACTAGGTGTCACATCCACTTTCAGACATATGTGCTGCCAGAGCACTTGGTTTCCATGGGAGCTGGAAATGGCTTGGGCGCTGAACTTGTCTCTGGATGTGGACTTCTTAGCGCCTTGAGTCAGGATCTACATGGTTGTTTTGTGTGGGTGTTCAACATGCCTGATTTCATCCTCCTGGGCTCAATGGGCATTGGACGAGATGGCACCCAACTGGGTTTCTGGGACAGCTACTAGGAAAGCTGATGGTATGTGAAGTTCCTGAGGCAGGTGGAGTCATTTTGGCACTGGAAGACCTGTGCTGCTCCTTCGGCAAGTTGCCATTCAGCACCACACTGAGATCCCTAGGTGTCACATCCACTTTCAGACATATGTGCTGCCAGAGCACTTGGTTTCCATGGGAGCTGGAAATTTCTTGGGCGCTGAACTTGTCTCTGGAAGTGGACTTCTTAGCGCCTTGAGTCAGGATCTACATGGTTGTTTTGTGTGGGTGTTCAACATGCCTGATTTCATCCTCCTGGGCTCAATGGGCATTGGACGAGATGGCACGCAACTGGGTTTCCGGGACAGCTGCTAGGAAAGCTGATGGTATGTGAAGTTCCTGAGGCAGGTGGAGTCATTTTGGCACTGGAAGACCTGTGCTGCTCCTTTGGCAAGTTGCCATTCAGCAACACACTGAGATCCCTAGGTGTCACATCCACTTTCAGACATATGTGCTGCCAGAGCACTTGGTTTCCATGGGAGCTGGAAATGGCTTGGGCACTGAACTTGTCTCTGGATGTGGACTTGTTAGCGCCTTGAGTCAGGATGTACATGGTTGTTTTGTGTGGGTGTTCAACATGCCTGATTTCATCCTCCTGGGCTCAATGGGCATTGGACAAGATGGCACGCATCTTGGTTTCCGGGACAGCTGCTAGGAAAGCTGATGGTATGTGAAGTTCCTGAGGCAGGTGGAGTCATTTTGGCACTGGAAGACCTGTGCTGCTCCTTCGGCAAGTTGCCATTCAGCAACACACTGAGATCCCTAGGTGTCACATCCACTTTCAGACATATGTGCTGCCAGAGCACTTGGTTTCCATGGGAGCTGGAAATGGCTTGGGCACTGAACTTGTCTCTGGATGTGGACTTCTTAGCGCCTTGAGTCAGGATGTACATGGTTGTTTTGTGTGGGTGTTCAACATGCCTGATTTCGTCATCCTGGGCTCAATGGGCATTGGACGAGATGGCACCCAACTGGGTTTCCGGGACAGCTACTAGGAAAGCTGATGGTATGTGAAATTCCTGAGGCAGGTGGAGTGGTTTTGGCACTGGAAGACCTGTGCTGCTCCTTCGGCAAGTTGCCATTCAGCAACACCCTGAGATCCCTAGGTGTCACATCCACTTTCAGACATATGTGCTGCCAGAGCACTTGGTTTTCATGGTAACTGGAAATGGCTTGGGCGCTGAACTTGTCTCTGGAAGTGGACTTCTTAGCGCCTTGAGTCAGGATCTACATGGTTGTTTTGTGTGGGTGTTCAACATGCCTGATTTCATCCTCCTGGGCTCAATGGGCATTGGACGAGATGGCACCCAACTGGGTTTCTGGGACAGCTGCTAGGAAAGCTGATGGTATGTGAAGTTCCTGAGGCAGGTGGAGTCATTTTGGCACTGGAAGACCTGTGCTGCTCCTTCGGCAAGTTGCCATTCAGCAACAGACTGAGATCCCTAGGTGTCACATCCACTTTCAGACATATGTGCTGCCAGAGCACTTGGTTTCCATGGGAGCTGGAAATGGCTTGGGCACTGAACTTGTCTCTGGATGTGGACTTCTTAGCGCCTTGAGTCAGGATGTACATGGTTGTTTTGTGTGGGTGTTCAACATGCCTGATTTCATCCTCCTGGGCTCAATGGGCATTGGACGAGATGGCACGCAACTGGGTTTCCGGGACAGCTGCTAGGAAAGCTGATGGTATGTGAAGTTCCTGAGGCAGGTGGAGTGGTTTTGGCACTGGAAGACCTGTGCTGCTCCTTCGGCAAGTTGCCATTCAGCACCACACTGAGATCCCTAGGTGTCACATCCACTTTCAGACATATGTGCTGCCAGAGCACTTGGTTTCCATGGTAGCGGGAAATGGCTTGTGCGCTGAACACTTCTCTGGATGTGGACTTCTTAGCACCTTGAGTCAGGATCTACATGGTTGTTTTGTGTGGGTGTTCAACATGCCTGATTTCATCCTCCTGGGCTCAATGGGCATTGGACGAGATGGCACGCAACTGGGTTTCCGGGACAGCTGCTAGGAAAGCTGATGGTATGTGAAGTTCCTGAGGCAGGTGGAGTCATTTTGGCACTGGAAGACCTGTGCTGCTCCTTCGGCAAGTTGCCATTCAACAACACACTGAGATCCCTAGGTGTCACATCCACTTTCAGACATATGTGCTGCCAGAGCACTTGGTTTCCATGGGAGCTGGAAATGGCTTGGGCACTGAACTTGTCTCTGGATGTGGACTTCTTAGCGCCTTGAGTCAGGATCTACATGGTTGTTTTGTGTTGGTGTTCAACATGCCTGATTTCATCCTCCTGGGCTCAATGGGCATTGGACGGGATGGCACGCAACTGGGTTTCCGGGACAGCTGCTAGGAAAGCTGATGGTATGTGAAGTTCCTGAGGCAGGTGGAGTCATTTTGGCACTGGAAGACCTGTGCTGCTCCTTCGGCAAGTTGCCATTCAGCAACACACTGAGATCCCTAGGTGTCACATCCACTTTCAGACATATGTGCTGCCAGAGCACTTGGTTTCCATGGGAGCTGGAAATGGCTTGGGCACTGAACTTGTCTCTGGATGTGGACTTCTTAGCGCCTTGAGTCAGGATCTACATGGTTGTTTTGTGTGGGTGTTCAACATGCCTGATTTCGTCATCCTGGGCTCAATGGGCATTGGACGAGATGGCACCCAACTGGGTTTCTGGGACAGCTGCTAGGAAAGCTGACGGTATGTGAAATTCCTGACGCAGGTGGAGTCATTTTGGCACTAGAAGACCTGTGCTGCTCCTTCGGCAAGTTGCCATTCAGCAACACACTGAGATCCCTAGGTGTCACATCCACTTTCAGACATATGTGCTGCCAGAGCACTTGGTTTCCATGGGAGCTGGAAATGGCTTGGGCACTGAACTTGTCTCTGGATGTGGACTTCTTAGCGCCTTGAGTCAGGATCTACATGGTTGTTTTGTGTGGGTGTTCAACATGCCTGATTTCATCCTCCTGGGCTCAATGGGCATTGGACGGGATGGCACGCAACTGGGTTTCCGGGACAGCTGCTAGGAAAGCTGATGGTATGTGAAGTTCCTGAGGCAGGTGGAGTCATTTTGGCACTGGAAGACCTGTGCTGCTCCTTCGGCAAGTTGCCATTCAGCAACACACTGAGATCCCTAGGTGTCACATCCACTTTCAGACATATGTGCTGCCAGAGCACTTGGTTTCCATGGTAGCTGGAAATGGCGTGGGCGCTGAACTTGTCTCTGGATGTGGACTTGTTAGCGCCTTGAGTCAGGATCTACATGGTTGTTTTGTGTGGGTGTTCAACATGCCTGATTTCATCATCCTGGGCTCAATGGGCATTGGACGAGATGGCACCCAACTGGGTTTCCGGGACAGCTGCTAGGAAAGCTGATGGTATGTGAAGTTCCTGAGGCAGGTGGAGTCGTTTTGGCACTGGAAGACCTGTGCTGCTCCTTCGGCAAGTTGCCATTCAGCAACACACTGAGATCCCTAGGTGTCACATCCACTTTCAGACATATGTGCTGCCAGAGCACTTGGTTTCCATGGGAGCTGGAAATGGCTTGGGCACTGAACTTGTCTCTGGATGTGGACTTCTTAGCGCCTTGAGTCAGGATCTACATGGTTGTTTTGTGTGGGTGTTCAACATGCCTGATTTCATCATCCTGGGCTCAATGGGCATTGGACGAGATGGCACCCAACTGTGTTTCCGGGACAGCTGCTAGGAAAGCTGATGGTATGTGAAGTTCCTGAGGCAGGTGGAGTCGTTTTGGCACTGGAAGACCTGTGCTGCTCCTTCGGCAAGTTGCCATTCAGCACCACACTGAGATCCCTAGGTGTCACATCCACTTTCAGACATATGTGCTGCCAGAGCACTTGGTTTTCATGGTAACTGGAAATGGCTTGGGCGCTGAACTTGTCTCTGGAAGTGGACTTCTTAGCGCCTTGAGTCAGGATCTACATGGTTGTTTTGTGTGGGTGTTCAACATGCCTGATTTCATCCTCCTGGGCTCAATGGGCATTGGACGAGATGGCACCCAACTGGGTTTCTGGGACAGCTGCTAGGAAAGCTGATGGTATGTGAAGTTCCTGAGGCAGGTGGAGTCATTTTGGCACTGGAAGACCTGTGCTGCTCCTTCGGCAAGTTGCCATTCAGCAACAGACTGAGATCCCTAGGTGTCACATCCACTTTCAGACATATGTGCTGCCAGAGCACTTGGTTTCCATGGGAGCTGGAAATGGCTTGGGCACTGAACTTGTCTCTGGATGTGGACTTCTTAGCGCCTTGAGTCAGGATGTACATGGTTGTTTTGTGTGGGTGTTCAACATGCCTGATTTCATCCTCCTGGGCTCAATGGGCATTGGACGAGATGGCACCCAACTGGGTTTCCGGGACAGCTGCTAGGAAAGCTGATGGTATGTGAAGTTCCTGAGGCAGGTGGAGTGGTTTTGGCACTGGAAGACCTGTGCTGCTCCTTCGGCAAGTTGCCATTCAGCACCACACTGAGATCCCTAGGTGTCACATCCACTTTCAGACATATGTGCTGCCAGAGCACTTGGTTTCCATGGTAGCTGGAAATGGCTTGGGCGCTGAACTTGTCTCTGGATGTGGACTTCTTAGCACCTTGAGTCAGGATCTACATGGTTGTTTTGTGTGGGTGTTCAACATGCCTGATTTCATCCTCCTGGGCTCAATGGGCATTGGACGAGATGGCACGCAACTGGGTTTCCGGGACAGCTGCTAGGAAAGCTGATGGTATGTGAAGTTCCTGAGGCAGGTGGAGTCATTTTGGCACTGGAAGACCTGTGCTGCTCCTTCGGCAAGTTGCCATTCAACAACACACTGAGATCCCTAGGTGTCACATCCACTTTCAGACATATGTGCTGCCAGAGCACTTGGTTTCCATGGGAGCTGGAAATGGCTTGGGCACTGAACTTGTCTCTGGATGTGGACTTCTTAGCGCCTTGAGTCAGGATCTACATGGTTGTTTTGTGTGGGTGTTCAACATGCCTGATTTCATCCTCCTGGGCTCAATGGGCATTGGACGGGATGGCACGCAACTGGGTTTCCGGGACAGCTGCTAGGAAAGCTGATGGTATGTGAAGTTCCTGAGGCAGGTGGAGTCATTTTGGCACTGGAAGACCTGTGCTGCTCCTTCGGCAAGTTGCCATTCAGCAACACACTGAGATCCCTAGGTGTCACATCCACTTTCAGACATATGTGCTGCCAGAGCACTTGGTTTCCATGGGAGCTGGAAATGGCTTGGGCACTGAACTTGTCTCTGGATGTGGACTTCTTAGCGCCTTGAGTCAGGATCTACATGGTTGTTTTGTGTGGGTGTTCAACATGCCTGATTTCGTCATCCTGGGCTCAATGGGCATTGGACGAGATGGCACCCAACTGGGTTTCTGGGACAGCTGCTAGGAAAGCTGACGGTATGTGAAGTTCCTGAGGCAGGTGGAGTCATTTTGGCACTAGAAGACCTGTGCTGCTCCTTCGGCAAGTTGCCATTCAGCAACACACTGAGATCCCTAGGTGTCACATCCACTTTCAGACATATGTGCTGCCAGAGCACTTGGTTTCCATGGGAGCTGGAAATGGCTTGGGCACTGAACTTGTCTCTGGATGTGGACTTCTTAGCGCCTTGAGTCAGGATCTACATGGTTGTTTTGTGTGGGTGTTCAACATGCCTGATTTCATCCTCCTGGGCTCAATGGGCATTGGACGGGATGGCACGCAACTGGGTTTCCGGGACAGCTGCTAGGAAAGCTGATGGTATGTGAAGTTCCTGAGGCAGGTGGAGTCATTTTGGCACTGGAAGACCTGTGCTGCTCCTTCGGCAAGTTGCCATTCAGCAACACACTGAGATCCCTAGGTGTCACATCCACTTTCAGACATATGTGCTGCCAGAGCACTTGGTTTCCATGGTAGCTGGAAATGGCGTGGGCGCTGAACTTGTCTCTGGATGTGGACTTGTTAGCGCCTTGAGTCAGGATCTACATGGTTGTTTTGTGTGGGTGTTCAACATGCCTGATTTCATCATCCTGGGCTCAATGGGCATTGGACGAGATGGCACCCAACTGGGTTTCCGGGACAGCTGCTAGGAAAGCTGATGGTATGTGAAGTTCCTGAGGCAGGTGGAGTCGTTTTGGCACTGGAAGACCTGTGCTGCTCCTTCGGCAAGTTGCCATTCAGCAACACACTGAGATCCCTAGGTGTCACATCCACTTTCAGACATATGTGCTGCCAGAGCACTTGGTTTCCATGGGAGCTGGAAATGGCTTGGGCGCTGAACTTGTCTCTGGATGTGGACTTCTTAGCGCCTTGAGTCAGGATCTACATGGTTGTTTTGTGTGGGTGTTCAACATGCCTGATTTCATCCTCCTGGGCTCAATGGGCATTGGACGAGATGGCACCCAACTGTGTTTCCGGGACAGCTGCTAGGAAAGCTGATGGTATGTGAAGTTCCTGAGGCAGGTGGAGTGGTTTTGGCACTGGAAGACCTGTGCTGCTCCTTCGGCAAGTTGCCATTCAGCAACACACTGAGATCCCTAGGTGTCACATCCACTTTCAGACATATGTGCTGCCAGAGCACTTGCTTTCCATGGGAGCTGGAAATGGCTTGGGCGCTGAACTTGTCTCTGGATGTGGACTTCTTAGCGCCTTGAGTCAGGATCTACATGGTTGTTTTGTGTGGGTGTTCAACATGCCTGATTTCATCCTCCTGGGCTCAATGGGCATTGGACGAGATGGCACCCAACTGGGTTTCCGGGACAGCTGCTAGGAAAGCTGATGGTATGTGAAGTTCCTGAGGCAGGTGGAGTCGTTTTGGCACTGGAAGACCTGTGCTGCTCCTTCGGCAAGTTGCCATTCAGCAACACAATGTGAACCGTAGGTGTCACATCCACTTTCAGACATATGTGCTGCCAGAGCACTTGGTTTCCATGGGAGCTGGAAATGGCTTGGGCGCTGAACTTGTCTCTGGATGTGGACTTCTTAGCGCCTTGAGTCAGGATCTACATGGTTGTTTTGTGTGGGTGTTCAACATGCCTGATTTCATCCTCCTGGGCTCAATGGGCATTGGACGAGATGGCACCCAACTGGGTTTCCGGGACAGCTACTAGGAAAGCTGATGGTATGTGAAGTTCCTGAGGCAGGTGGAGTCGTTTTGGCACTGGAAGACCTGTGCTGCTCCTTCGGCAAGTTGCCATTCAGCAACACACTGAGATCCCTAGGTGTCACATCCACTTTCAGACATATGTGCTGCCAGAGCACTTGGTTTCCATGGTAGCTGGAAATTGCTTGGGCGCTGAACTTGTCTCTGGATGTGGACTTCTTAGCGCCTTGAGTCAGGATGTACATGGTTGTTTTGTGTGGGTGTTCAACATGCCTGATTTCATCCTCCTGGGCTCAATGGGCATTGGACGAGATGGCACGCAACTGGGTTTCCGGGACAGCTGCTAGGAAAGCTGATGGTATGTGAAGTTCCTGAGGCAGGTGGAGTCGTTTTGGCACTGGAAGACCTGTGCTGCTCCTTCGGCAAGTTGCCATTCAGCAACACACTGAGATCCCTAGGTGTCACATCCACTTTCAGACATATGTGCTGCCAGAGCACTTGGTTTCCATGGTAGCTGGAAATGGCTTGGGCACTGAACTTGTCTCTGGATGTGGACTTGTTAGCGCCTTGAGTCAGGATCTACATGGTTGTTTTGTGTGGGTGTTCAACATGCCTGATTTCATCCTCCTGGGCTCAATGGGCATTGGACGAGATGGCACGCAACTGGGTTTCCGGGACAGCTGCTAGGAAAGCTGATGGTATGTGAAGTTCCTGAGGCAGGTGGAGTCATTTTGGCACTGGAAGACCTGTGCTGCTCCTTCGGCAAGTTGCCATTCAGCAACACACTGAGATCCCTAGGTGTCACATCCACTTTCAGACATATGTGCTGCCAGAGCACTTGGTTTCCATGGGAGCTGGAAATGGCTTGGGCGCTGAACTTGTCTCTGGATGTGGACTTGTTAGCGCCTTGAGTCAGGATCTACATGGTTGTTTTGTGTGGGTGTTCAACATGCCTGATTTCATCATCCTGGGCTCAATGGGCATTGGACAAGATGGCACCCAACTGGGTTTCCGGGACAGCTGCTAGGAAAGCTGATGGTATGTGAAGTTCCTGAGGCAGGTGGAGTGGTTTTGGCACTGGAAGACCTGTGCTGCTCCTTCGGCAAGTTGCCATTCAGCAACACACTGAGATCCCTAGGTGTCACATCCACTTTCAGACATATGTGCTGCCAGAGCACTTGGTTTCCATGGGAGCTGGAAATGGCTTGGGCGCTGAACTTGTCTCTGGAAGTGGACTTCTTAGCGCCTTGAGTCAGGATCTACATGGTTGTTTTGTGTGGGTGTTCAGCATGCCTGATTTCATCCTCCTGGGCTCAATGGGCATTGGACGAGATGGCACCCAACTGGGTTTCCGGGACAGCTGCTAGGAAAGCTGATGGTATGTGAAGTTCCTGAGGCAGGTGGAGTGGTTTTGGCACTGGAAGACCTGTGCTGCTCCTTCGGCAAGTTGCCATTCAGCAACACACTGAGATCCCTAGGTGTCACATCCACTTTCAGACATATGTGCTGCCAGAGCACTTGGTTTCCATGGTAGCTGGAAATGGCTTGGGCGCTGAACTTGTCTCTGGATGTGGACTTCTTAGCGCCTTGAGTCAGGATCTACATGGTTGTTTTGTGTGGGTGTTCAGCATGCCTGATTTCATCCTCCTGGGCTCAATGGGCATTGGACGAGATGGCACCCAACTGGGTTTCCGGGACAGCTGCTAGGAAAGCTGATGGTATGTGAAGTTCCTGAGGCAGGTGGAGTGGTTTTGGCACTGCAAGACCTGTGCTGCTCCTTTGGCAAGTTGCCATTCACCAACACACTGAGATCCCTAGGTGTCACATCCACTTTCAGACATATGTGCTGCCAGAGCACTTGGTTTCCATGGGAGCTGGAAATGGCTTGGGCGCTGAACTTGTCTCTGGATGTGGACTTCTTAGCGCCTTGAGTCAGGATCTACATGGTTGTTTTGTGTGGGTGTTCAACATGCCTGATTTCATCCTCCTGGGCTCAATGGGCATTGGACGAGATGGCACCCAACTGGGTTTCCGGGACAGCTGCTAGGAAAGCTGATGCTATGTGAAGTTCCTGAGGCAGGTGGAGTGGTTTTGGCACTGGAAGACCTGTGCTGCTCCTTCGGCAAGTTGCCATTCAGCAACACACTGAGATCCCTAGGTGTCACATCCACTTTCAGACATATGTGCTGCCAGAGCACTTGGTTTCCATGGGAGCTGGAAATGGCTTGGGCGTTGAACTTGTCTCTGGATGTGGACTTCTTAGCGCCTTGAGTCAGGATCTACATGGTTGTTTTGTGTGGGTGTTCAACATGCCTGATTTCATCCTCCTGGGCTCAATGGGCATTGGACGAGATGGCACCCAACTGGGTTTCCGGGACAGCTGCTAGGAAAGCTGATGGTATGTGAAGTTCCTGAGGCAGGTGGAGTGGTTTTGGCACTGGAAGACCTGTGCTGCTCCTTCTGCAAGTTGCCATGCACCAACAAACTGAGATCCCTAGGTGTCACATCCACTTTCAGACATATGTGCTGCCAGAGCACTTGGTTTCCATGGTAGCTGGAAATGGCTTGGGCGCTGAACTTGTCTCTGGATGTGGACTTCTTAGCGCCTTGAGTCAGGATCTACATGGTTGTTTTGTGTGGGTGTTCAACATGCCTGATTTCATCCTCCTGGGCTCAATGGGCATTGGACGAGATGGCACCCAACTGGGTTTCCGGGACAGCTGCTAGGAAAGCTGATGGTATGTGAAGTTCCTGAGGCAGGTGGAGTGGTTTTGGCACTGGAAGACCTGTGCTGCTCCTTCGGCAAGTTGCCATTCAGCAACACACTGAGATCCCTAGGTGTCACATCCACTTTCAGACATATGTGCTGCCAGAGCACTTGGTTTCCATGGGAGCTGGAAATGGCTTGGGCGCTGAACTTGTCTCTGGATGTGGACTTCTTAGCGCCTTGAGTCAGGATCTACATGGTTGTTTTGTGTGGGTGTTCAACATGCCTGATTTCATCCTCCTGGGCTCAATGGGCATTGGACGAGATGGCACCCAACTGGGTTTCCGGGACAGCTGCTAGGAAAGCTGATGGTATGTGAAGTTCCTGAGGCAGGTGGAGTGGTTTTGGCACTGGAAGACCTGTGCTGCTCCTTCGGCAAGTTGCCATTCAGCAACACACTGAGATCCCTAGGTGTCACATCCACTTTCAGACATATGTGCTGCCAGAGCACTTGGTTTCCATGGGAGCTGGAAATGGCTTGGGCGCTGAACTTGTCTCTGGATGTGGACTTCTTAGCGCCTTGAGTCAGGATCTACATGGTTGTTTTGTGTGGGTGTTCCACATGCCTGATTTCATCCTCCTGGGCTCAATGGGCATTGGACGAGATGGCACCCAACTGGGTTTCCGGGACAGCTGCTAGGAAAGCTGATGGTATGTGAAGTTCCTGAGGCAGGTGGAGTCGTTTTGGCACTGGAAGACCTGTGCTGCTCCTTCGGCAAGTTGCCATTCAGCAACACACTGAGATCCCTAGGTGTCACATCCACTTTCAGACATATGTGCTGCCAGAGCACTTGGTTTCCATGGGAGCTGGAAATGGCTTGGGCGCTGAACTTGTCTCTGGATGTGGACTTCTTAGCGCCTTGAGTCAGGATCTACATGGTTGTTTTGTGTGGGTGTTCAACATGCCTGATTTCATCCTCCTGGGCTCAATGGGCATTGGACGAGATGGCACCCAACTGGGTTTCCGGGACAGCTGCTAGGAAAGCTGATGGTATGTGAAGTTCCTGAGGCAGGTGGAGTGGTTTTGGCACTGGAAGACCTGTGCTGCTCCTTCGGCAAGTTGCCATTCACCAACACACTGAGATCCCTAGGTGTCACATCCACTTTCAGACATATGTGCTGCCAGAGCACTTGGTTTCCATGGGAGCTGGAAATGGCTTGGGCGCTGAACTTGTCTCTGGATGTGGACTTCTTAGCGCCTTGAGTCAGGATGTACATGGTTGTTTTGTGTGGGTGTTCAACATGCCTGATTTCATCCTCCTGGGCTCAATGGGCATTGGACGAGATGGCACGCAACTGGGTTTCTGGGACAGCTGCTAGGAAAGCTGATGGTATGTGAAGTTCCTGAGGCAGGTGGAGTCGTTTTGGCACTGGAAGACCTGTGCTGCTCCTTCGGCAAGTTGCCATTCAGCAACACACTGAGATCCCTAGGTGTCACATCCACTTTCAGACATATGTGCTGCCAGAGCACTTGGTTTCCATGGGAGCTGGAAATGGCTTGGGCGCTGAACTTGTCTCTGGATGTGGACTTCTTAGCGCCTTGAGTCAGGATCTACATGGTTGTTTTGTGTGGGTGTTCAACATGCCTGATTTCATCCTCCTGGGCTCAATGGGCATTGGACGAGATGGCACCCAACTGGGTTTCCGGGACAGCTGCTAGGAAAGCTGATGGTATGTGAAGTTCCTGAGGCAGGTGGAGTGGTTTTGGCACTGGAAGACCTGTGCTGCTCCTTCGGCAAGTTGCCATTCAGCAACACACTGAGATCCCTAGGTGTCACATCCACTTTCAGACATATGTGCTGCCAGAGCACTTGGTTTCCATGGGAGCTGGAAATGGCTTGGGCGCTGAACTTGTCTCTGGATGTGGACTTCTTAGCGCCTTGAGTCAGGATCTACATGGTTGTTTTGTGTGGGTGTTCAACATGCCTGATTTCATCCTCCTGGGCTCAATGGGCATTGGACGAGATGGCACCCAACTGGGTTTCCGGGACAGCTGCTAGGAAAGCTGATGCTATGTGAAGTTCCTGAGGCAGGTGGAGTGGTTTTGGCACTGGAAGACCTGTGCTGCTCCTTCGGCAAGTTGCCATTCACCAACACACTGAGATCCCTAGGTGTCACATCCACTTTCAGACATATGTGCTGCCAGAGCACTTGGTTTCCATGGGAGCTGGAAATGGCTTGGGCGCTGAACTTGTCTCTGGATGTGGACTTGTTAGCGCCTTGAGTCAGGATCTACATGGTTGTTTTGTGTGGGTGTTCAACATGCCTGATTTCATCCTCCTGGGCTCAATGGGCATTGGACGAGATGGCACCCAACTGGGTTTCGGGACAGCTGCTAGGAAAGCTGATGCTATGTGAAGTTCCTGAGGCAGGTGGAGTGGTTTTGGCACTGGAAGACCTGTGCTGCTCCTTCGGCAAGTTGCCATTCAGCAACACACTGAGATCCCTAGGTGTCACATCCACTTTCAGACATATGTGCTGCCAGAGCACTTGGTTTCCATGGGAGCTGGAAATGGCTTGGGCGCTGAACTTGTCTCTGGATGTGGACTTCTTAGCGCCTTGAGTCAGGATGTACATGGTTGTTTTGTGTGGGTGTTCAACATGCCTGATTTCATCATCCTGGGCTCAATGGGCATTGGACGAGATGGCACCCAACTGGGTTTCCGGGACAGCTGCTAGGAAAGCTGATGGTATGTGAAGTTCCTGAGGCAGGTGGAGTCGTTTTGGCACTGGAAGACCTGTGCTGCTCCTTCGGCAAGTTGCCATTCAGCAACACACTGAGATCCCTAGGTGTCACATCCACTTTCAGACATATGTGCTGCCAGAGCACTTGGTTTCCATGGTAGCTGGAAATGGCTTGGGCGCTGAACTTGTCTCTGGATGTGGACTTCTTAGCGCCTTGAGTCAGGATCTACATGGTTGTTTTGTGTGGGTGTTCAACATGCCTGATTTCATCCTCCTGGGCTCAATGGGCATTGGACGAGATGGCACCCAACTGGGTTTCCGGGACAGCTGCTAGGAAAGCTGATGGTATGTGAAGTTCCTGAGGCAGGTGGAGTGGTTTTGGCACTGGAAGACCTGTGCTGCTCCTTCGGCAAGTTGCCATTCAGCAACACACTGAGATCCCTAGGTGTCACATCCACTTTCAGACATATGTGCTGCCAGAGCACTTGGTTTCCATGGTAGCTGGAAATGGCTTGGGCGCTGAACTTGTCTCTGGATGTGGACTTCTTAGCGCCTTGAGTCAGGATGTACATGGTTGTTTTGTGTGGGTGTTCAACATGCCTGATTTCATCCTCCTGGGCTCAATGGGCATTGGACGAGATGGCACCCAACTGGGTTTCCGGGACAGCTGCTAGGAAAGCTGATGGTATGTGAAGTTCCTGAGGCAGGTGGAGTGGTTTTGGCACTGGAAGACCTGTGCTGCTCCTTCGGCAAGTTGCCATTCAGCAACACACTGAGATCCCTAGGTGTCACATCCACTTTCAGACATATGTGCTGCCAGAGCACTTGGTTTCCATGGGAGCTGGAAATGGCTTGGGCGCTGAACTTGTCTCTGGATGTGGACTTCTTAGCGCCTTGAGTCAGGATCTACATGGTTGTTTTGTGTGGGTGTTCAACATGCCTGATTTCATCCTCCTGGGCTCAATGGGCATTGGACGAGATGGCACCCAACTGGGTTTCCGGGACAGCTGCTAGGAAAGCTGATGGTATGTGAAGTTCCTGAGGCAGGTGGAGTGGTTTTGGCACTGGAAGACCTGTGCTGCTCCTTCGGCAAGTTGCCATTCAGCAACACACTGAGATCCCTAGGTGTCACATCCACTTTCAGACATATGTGCTGCCAGAGCACTTGGTTTCCATGGGAGCTGGAAATGGCTTGGGCGCTGAACTTGTCTCTGGATGTGGACTTCTTAGCGCCTTGAGTCAGGATCTACATGGTTGTTTTGTGTGGGTGTTCAACATGCTTGATTTCATCATCCTGGGCTCAATGGGCATTGGACGAGATGGCACCCAACTGGGTTTCCGGGACAGCTGCTAGGAAAGCTGATGGTATGTGAAGTTCCTGAGGCAGGTGGAGTGGTTTTGGCACTGGAAGACCTGTGCTGCTCTTCGGCAAGTTGCCATTCAGCAACACACTGAGATCCCTAGGTGTCACATCCACTTTCAGACACATGTGCTGCCAGAGCACTTGGTTTCCATGGGAGCTGGAAATGGCTTGGGCGCTGAACTTGTCTCTGGATGTGGACTTCTTAGTGCCTTGAGTCAGGATCTACATGGTTGTTTTGTGTGGGTGTTCAACATGCCTGATTTCATCATCCTGGGCTCAATGGGCATTGGACGAGATGGCACGCAACTGGGTTTCCGGGACAGCTGCTAGGAAAGCTGATGGTATGTGAAGTTCCTGAGGCAGGTGGAGTGGTTTTGGCACTGGAAGACCTGTGCTGCTCCTTCGGCAAGTTGCCATTCAGCAACACACTGAGATCCCTAGGTGTCACATCCACTTTCAGACATATGTGCTGCCAGAGCACTTGGTTTCCATGGGAGCTGGAAATGGCTTGGGCGCTGAACTTGTCTCTGGATGTGGACTTCTTAGCACCTTGAGTCAGGATCTACATGGTTAATTGTGTGTTTAACATGCCTGATTTCATCCTCCTGGGCTCAATGGGCATTGGACGAGATGGCACCCAACTGGGTTTCCGGGACAGCTGCTAGGAAAGCTGATGGTATGTGAAGTTCCTGAGGCAGGTGGAGTGGTTTTGGCACTGGAAGACCTGTGCTGCTCCTTCGGCAAGTTGCCATTCAGCAACACACTGAGATCCCTAGGTGTCACATCCACTTTCAGACATATGTGCTGCCAGAGCACTTGGTTTCCATGGGAGCTGGAAATGGCTTGGGCGCTGAACTTGTCTCTGGATGTGGACTTCTTAGCGCCTTGAGTCAGGATCTACATGTTTGTTTTGTGTGGGTGTTCAACATGACTGATTTCATCCTCTTGGGCTCAATGGGCATTGGACGAGATGGCACCCAACTGGGTTTCCGGGACAGCTGCTAGGAAAGCTGATGCTATGTGAAGTTCCTGAGGCAGGTGGAGTCGTTTTGGCACTGGAAGACCTGTGCTGCTCCTTCGGCAAGTTGCCATTCAGCAACACACTGAGATCCCTAGGTGTCACATCCACTTTCAGACATATGTGCTGCCAGAGCACTTGGTTTCCATGGGAGCTGGAAATGGCTTGGGCGCTGAACTTGTCTCTGGATGTGGACTTGTTAGCGCCTTGAGTCAGGATCTACATGGTTGTTTTGTGTGGGTGTTCAACATGCTTGATTTCATCATCCTGGGCTCAATGGGCATTGGATGAGATGGCACCCAACTGGGTTTCCGGGACAGCTGCTAGGAAAGCTGATGGTATGTGAAGTTCCTGAGGCAGGTGGAGTCGTTTTGGCACTGGAAGACCTGTGCTGCTCCTTCGGCAAGTTGCCATTCAGCAACACACTGAGATCCCTAGGTGTCACATCCACTTTCAGACATATGTGCTGCCAGAGCACTTGGTTTCCATGGTAGCTGGAAATGGCTTGGGCGCTGAACTTGTCTCTGGATGTGGACTTCTTAGCGCCTTGAGTCAGGATCTACATGGTGTTTTGTGTGGGTGTTCAACATGCCTGATTTCCTCCTCCTGGGCTCAATGGGCATTGGACGAGATGGCACCCAACTGGGTTTCCGGGACAGCTGCTAGGAAAGCTGATGGTATGTGAAGTTCCTGAGGCAGGTGGAGTGGTTTTGGCACTGGAAGACCTGTGCTGCTCCTTCGGCAAGTTGCCATTCAGCAACACACTGAGATCCCTAGGTGTCACATCCACTTTCAGACATATGTGCTGCCAGAGCACTTGGTTTCCATGGGAGCTGGAAATGGCTTGGGCGCTGAACTTGTCTCTGGATGTGGACTTCTTAGCGCCTTGAGTCAGGATCTACATGGTTGTTTTGTGTGGGTGTTCAACATGCCTGATTTCATCCTCCTGGGCTCAATGGGCATTGGACGAGATGGCACCCAACTGGGTTTCCGGGACAGCTGCTAGGAAAGCTGATGGTATGTGAAGTTCCTGAGGCAGGTGGAGTGGTTTTGGCACTGGAAGACCTGTGCTGCTCCTTCGGCAAGTTGCCATTCAGCAACACACTGAGATCCCTAGGTGTCACATCCACTTTCAGACATATGTGCTGCCAGAGCACTTGGTTTCCATGGGAGCTGGAAATGGCTTGGGCGCTGAACTTGTCTCTGGATGTGGACTTCTTAGCGCCTTGAGTCAGGATCTACATGGTTGTTTTGTGTGGGTGTTCAACATGCCTGATTTCATCCTCCTGGGCTCAATGGGCATTGGACGAGATGGCACCCAACTGGGTTTCCGGGACAGCTGCTAGGAAAGCTGATGGTATGTGAAGTTCCTGAGGCAGGTGGAGTGGTTTTGGCACTGGAAGACCTGTGCTGCTCCTTCGGCAAGTTGCCATTCAGCAACACACTGAGATCCCTAGGTGTCACATCCACTTTCAGACATATGTGCTGCCAGAGCACTTGGTTTCCATGGTAGCTGGAAATGGCTTGGGCGCTGAACTTGTCTCTGGATGTGGACTTCTTAGCGCCTTGAGTCAGGATCTACATGGTTGTTTTGTGTGGGTGTTCAACATGCCTGATTTCATCCTCTGGGCTCAATGGGCATTGGACGAGATGGCACCCAACTGGGTTTCCGGGACAGCTGCTAGGAAAGCTGATGGTATGTGAAGTTCCTGAGGCAGGTGGAGTCGTTTTGGCACTGGAAGACCTGTGCTGCTCCTTCGGCAAGTTGCCATTCACCAACACACTGAGATCCCTAGGTGTCACATCCACTTTCAGACACATGTGCTGCCAGAGCACTTGGTTTCCATGGTAGCTGGAAATGGCTTGGGCGCTGAACTTGTCTCTGGATGTGGACTTCTTAGCGCCTTGAGTCAGGATCTACATGGTTGTTTTGTGTGGGTGTTCAACATGCCTGATTTCATCCTCCTGGGCTCAATGGGCATTGGACGAGATGGCACCCAACTGGGTTTCGGGACAGCTGCTAGGAAAGCTGATGGTATGTGAAGTTCCTGAGGCAGGTGGAGTGGTTTTGGCACTGGAAGACCTGTGTGCTCCTTCGGCAAGTTGCCATTCAGCAACACACTGAGATCCCTAGGTGTCACATCCACTTTCAGACATATGTGCTGCCAGAGCACTTGGTTTCCATGGTAGCTGGAAATGGCTTGGGCGCTGAACTTGTCTCTGGATGTGGACTTCTTAGCGCCTTGAGTCAGGATCTACGTGGTTGTTTTGTGTGGGTGTTCAACATGCCTGATTTCATCATCCTGGGCTCAATGGGCATTGGACGAGATGGCACCCAACTGGGTTTCCGGGACAGCTGCTAGGAAAGCTGATGGTATGTGAAGTTCCTGAGGCAGGTGGAGTGGTTTTGGCACTGGAAGACCTGTGCTGCTCCTTCGGCAAGTTGCCATTCAGCAACACACTGAGATCCCTAGGTGTCACATCCACTTTCAGACATATGTGCTGCCAGAGCACTTGGTTTCCATGGTAGCTGGAAATGGCTTGGGCGCTGAACTTGTCTCTGGATGTGGACTTCTTAGCGCCTTGAGTCAGGATGTACATGGTTGTTTTGTGTGGGTGTTCAACATGCCTGATTTCATCCTCCTGGGCTCAATGGGCATTGGACGAGATGGCACCCAACTGGGTTTCCGGGACAGCTGCTAGGAAAGCTGATGGTATGTGAAGTTCCTGAGGCAGGTGGAGTCGTTTTGGCACTGGAAGACCTGTGCTGCTCCTTCGGCAAGTTGCCATTCAGCAACACACTGAGATCCCTAGGTGTCACATCCACTTTCAGACATATGTGCTGCCAGAGCACTTGGTTTCCATGGTAGCTGGAAATGGCTTGGGCGCTGAACTTGTCTCTGGATGTGGACTTCTTAGCGCCTTGAGTCAGGATCTACATGGTTGTTTTGTGTGGGTGTTCAACATGCCTGATTTCATCCTCCTGGGCTCAATGGGCATTGGACGAGATGGCACCCAACTGGGTTTCCGGGACAGCTGCTAGGAAAGCTGATGGTATGTGAAGTTCCTGAGGCAGGTGGAGTCGTTTTGGCACTGGAAGACCTGTGCTGCTCCTTCGGCAAGTTGCCATTCAGCAACACACTGAGATCCCTAGGTGTCACATCCACTTTCAGACATATGTGCTGCCAGAGCACTTGGTTTCCATGGGAGCTGGAAATGGCTTGGGCGCTGAACTTGTCTCTGGATGTGGACTTCTTAGCGCCTTGAGTCAGGATGTACATGGTTGTTTTGTGTGGGTGTTCAACATGCCTGATTTCATCCTCCTGGGCTCAATGGGCATTGGACGAGATGGCACCCAACTGGGTTTCCGGGACAGCTGCTAGGAAAGCTGATGCTATGTGAAGTTCCTGAGGCAGGTGGAGTGGTTTTGGCACTGGAAGACCTGTGCTGCTCCTTCGGCAAGTTGCCATTCAGCAACACACTGAGATCCCTAGGTGTCACATCCACTTTCAGACATATGTGCTGCCAGAGCACTTGGTTTCCATGGTAGCTGGAAATGGCTTGGGCGCTGAACTTGTCTCTGGATGTGGACTTCTTAGCGCCTTGAGTCAGGATGTACATGGTTGTTTTGTGTGGGTGTTCAACATGCCTGATTTCATCCTCCTGGGCTCAATGGGCATTGGACGAGATGGCACCCAACTGGGTTTCCGGGACAGCTGCTAGGAAAGCTGATGGTATGTGAAGTTCCTGAGGCAGGTGGAGTCGTTTTGGCACTGGAAGACCTGTGCTGCTCCTTCGGCAAGTTGCCATTCAGCAACACACTGAGATCCCTAGGTGTCACATCCACTTTCAGACATATGTGCTGCCAGAGCACTTGGTTTCCATGGGAGCTGGAAATGGCTTGGGCGCTGAACTTGTCTCTGGATGTGGACTTCTTAGCGCCTTGAGTCAGGATGTACATGGTTGTTTTGTGTGGGTGTTCAACATGCCTGATTTCATCCTCCTGGGCTCAATGGGCATTGGACGAGATGGCACCCAACTGGGTTTCCGGGACAGCTGCTAGGAAAGCTGATGGTATGTGAAGTTCCTGAGGCAGGTGGAGTGGTTTTGGCACTGGAAGACCTGTGCTGCTCCTTCGGCAAGTTGCCATTCAGCAACACACTGAGATCCCTAGGTGTCACATCCACTTTCAGACATATGTGCTGCCAGAGCACTTGGTTTCCATGGGAGCTGGAAATGGCTTGGGCGCTGAACTTGTCTCTGGATGTGGACTTCTTAGCGCCTTGAGTCAGGATCTACATGGTTGTTTTGTGTGGGTGTTCAACATGCCTGATTTCATCATCCTGGGCTCAATGGGCATTGGACGAGATGGCACCCAACTGGGTTTCCGGGACAGCTGCTAGGAAAGCTGATGGTATGTGAAGTTCCTGAGGCAGGTGGAGTGGTTTTGGCACTGGAAGACCTGTGCTGCTCCTTCGGCAAGTTGCCATTCAGCAACACACTGAGATCCCTAGGTGTCACATCCACTTTCAGACATATGTGCTGCCAGAGCACTTGGTTTCCATGGGAGCTGGAAATGGCTTGGGCGCTGAACTTGTCTCTGGATGTGGACTTCTTAGCGCCTTGAGTCAGGATCTACATGGTTGTTTTGTGTGGGTGTTCAACATGCCTGATTTCATCATCCTGGGCTCAATGGGCATTGGACGAGATGGCACCCAACTGGGTTTCCGGGACAGCTGCTAGGAAAGCTGATGGTATGTGAAGTTCCTGAGGCAGGTGGAGTGGTTTTGGCACTGGAAGACCTGTGCTGCTCCTTCGGCAAGTTGCCATTCAGCAACACACTGAGATCCCTAGGTGTCACATCCACTTTCAGACATATGTGCTGCCAGAGCACTTGGTTTCCATGGGAGCTGGAAATGGCTTGGGCGCTGAACTTGTCTCTGGATGTGGACTTCTTAGCGCCTTGAGTCAGGATGTACATGGTTGTTTTGTGTGGGTGTTCAACATGCCTGATTTCATCCTCCTGGGCTCAATGGGCATTGGACGAGATGGCACCCAACTGGGTTTCCGGGACAGCTGCTAGGAAAGCTGATGGTATGTGAAGTTCCTGAGGCAGGTGGAGTCGTTTTGGCACTGGAAGACCTGTGCTGCTCCTTCGGCAAGTTGCCATTCAGCAACACACTGAGATCCCTAGGTGTCACATCCACTTTCAGACATATGTGCTGCCAGAGCACTTGGTTTCCATGGGAGCTGGAAATGGCTTGGGCGCTGAACTTGTCTCTGGATGTGGACTTCTTAGCGCCTTGAGTCAGGATCTACATGGTTGTTTTGTGTGGGTGTTCAACATGCCTGATTTCATCATCCTGGGCTCAATGGGCATTGGACGAGATGGCACCCAACTGGGTTTCCGGGACAGCTGCTAGGAAAGCTGATGGCATGTGAAGTTCCTGAGGCAGGTGGAGTCGTTTTGGCACTGGAAGACCTGTGCTGCTCTTCGGCAAGTTGCCATTCAGCAACACACTGAGATCCCTAGGTGTCACATCCACTTTCAGACATATGTGCTGCCAGAGCACTTGGTTTCCATGGTAGCTGGAAATGGCTTGGGCGCTGAACTTGTCTCTGGATGTGGACTTCTTAGCGCCTTGAGTCAGGATCTACATGGTTGTTTTGTGTGGGTGTTCAACATGCCTGATTTCATCCTCCTGGGCTCAATGGGCATTGGACGAGATGGCACCCAACTGGGTTTCCGGGACAGCTGCTAGGAAAGCTGATGCTATGTGAAGTTCCTGAGGCAGGTGGAGTGGTTTTGGCACTGGAAGACCTGTGCTGCTCCTTCGGCAAGTTGCCATTCAGCAACACACTGAGATCCCTAGGTGTCACATCCACTTTCAGACATATGTGCTGCCAGAGCACTTGGTTTCCATGGTAGCTGGAAATGGCTTGGGCGCTGAACTTGTCTCTGGATGTGGACTTCTTAGCGCCTTGAGTCAGGATCTACATGGTTGTTTTGTGTGGGTGTTCAACATGCCTGATTTCATCCTCCTGGGCTCAATGGGCATTGGACGAGATGGCACCCAACTGGGTTTCCGGGACAGCTGCTAGGAAAGCTGATGGTATGTGAAGTTCCTGAGGCAGGTGGAGTGGTTTTGGCACTGGAAGACCTGTGTGGCCCCTTCGGCAAGTTGCCATTCAGCAACACACTGAGATCCCTAGGTGTCACATCCACTTTCAGACATATGTGCTGCCAGAGCACTTGGTTTCCATGGGAGCTGGAAATGGCTTGGGCGCTGAACTTGTCTCTGGATGTGGACTTCTTAGCGCCTTGAGTCAGGATCTACATGGTTGTTTTGTGTGGGTGTTCAACATGCCTGATTTCATCCTCCTGGGCTCAATGGGCATTGGACGAGATGGCACCCAACTGGGTTTCCGGGACAGCTGCTAGGAAAGCTGATGGTATGTGAAGTTCCTGAGGCAGGTGGAGTGGTTTTGGCACTGGAAGACCTGTGCTGCTCCTTCGGCAAGTTGCCATTCAGCAACACACTGAGATTCCTAGGTGTCACATCCACTTTCAGACATATGTGCTGCCAGAGCACTTGGTTTCCATGGTAGCTGGAAATGGCTTGGGCGCTGAACTTGTCTCTGGATGTGGACTTCTTAGCGCCTTGAGTCAGGATCTACATGGTTGTTTTGTGTGGGTGTTCAACATGCCTGATTTCATCCTCCTGGGCTCAATGGGCATTGGACGAGATGGCACCCAACTGGGTTTCCGGGACAGCTGCTAGGAAAGCTGATGGTATGTGAAGTTCCTGAGGCAGGTGGAGTGGTTTTGGCACTGGAAGACCTGTGCTGCTCCTTCGGCAAGTTGCCATTCAGCAACACACTGAGATCCCTAGGTGTCACATCCACTTTCAGACATATGTGCTGCCAGAGCACTTGGTTTCCATGGTAGCTGGAAATGGCTTGGGCGCTGAACTTGTCTCTGGAAGTGGACTTCTTAGCGCCTTGAGTCAGGATCTACATGGTTGCTTTGTGTGGGTGTTCAACATGCCTGATTTCATCCTCCTGGGCTCAATGGGCATTGGACGAGATGGCACCCAACTGGGTTCCGGGACAGCTGCTAGGAAAGCTGATGCTATGTGAAGTTCCTGAGGCAGGTGGAGTGGTTTTGGCACTGGAAGACCTGTGCTGCTCCTTCGGCAAGTTGCCATTCAGCAACACACTGAGATCCCTAGGTGTCACATCCACTTTCAGACATATGTGCTGCCAGAGCACTTGGTTTCCATGGGAGCTGGAAATGGCTTGGGCGCTGAACTTGTCTCTGGATGTGGACTTCTTAGCGCCTTGAGTCAGGATGTACATGGTTGTTTTGTGTGGGTGTTCAACATGCCTGATTTCATCCTCCTGGGCTCAATGGGCATTGGACGAGATGGCACCCAACTGGGTTTCCGGGACAGCTGCTAGGAAAGCTGATGGTATGTGAAGTTCCTGAGGCAGGTGGAGTGGTTTTGGCACTGGAAGACCTGTGCTGCTCCTTCGGCAAGTTGCCATTCAGCAACACACTGAGATCCCTAGGTGTCACATCCACTTTCAGACATATGTGCTGCCAGAGCACTTGGTTTCCATGGGAGCTGGAAATGGCTTGGGCGCTGAACTTGTCTCTGGATGTGGACTTCTTAGCGCCTTGAGTCAGGATGTACATGGTTGTTTTGTGTGGGTGTTCAACATGACTGATTTCATCCTCTGGGCTCAATGGGCATTGGACGAGATGGCACCCAACTGGGTTTCCGGGACAGCTGCTAGGAAAGCTGATGGTATGTGAAGTTCCTGAGGCAGGTGGAGTGGTTTTGGCACTGGAAGACCTGTGCTGCTCCTTCGGCAAGTTGCCATTCAGCAACACACTGAGATCCCTAGGTGTCACATCCACTTTCAGACATATGTGCTGCCAGAGCACTTGGTTTCCATGGGAGCTGGAAATGGCTTGGGCGCTGAACTTGTCTCTGGATGTGGACTTCTTAGCGCCTTGAGTCAGGATCTACATGGTTGTTTTGTGTGGGTGTTCAACATGCTTGATTTCATCATCCTGGGCTCAATGGGCATTGGACGAGATGGCACCCAACTGGGTTTCCGGGACAGCTGCTAGGAAAGCTGATGGTATGTGAAGTTCCTGAGGCAGGTGGAGTCGTTTTGGCACTGGAAGACCTGTGCTGCTCATTCGGCAAGTTGCCATTCAGCAACACACTGAGATCCCTAGGTGTCACATCCACTTTCAGACACATGTGCTGCCAGAGCACTTGGTTTCCATGGTAGCTGGAAATGGCTTGGGCGCTGAACTTGTCTCTGGATGTGGACTTCTTAGCGCCTTGAGTCAGGATCTACATGGTTGCTTTGTGTGGGTGTTCAACATGCCTGATTTCATCCTCCTGGGCTCAATGGGCATTGGACGAGATGGCACCCAACTGGGATTCTGGGACAGCTGCTAGGAAAGCTGATGCTATGTGAAGTTCCTGAGGCAGGTGGAGTGGTTTTGGCACTGGAAGACCTGTGCTGCTCCTTCGGCAAGTTGCCATTCAGCAACACACTGAGATCCCTAGGTGTCACATCCACTTTCAGACATATGTGCTGCCAGAGCACTTGGTTTCCATGGGAGCTGGAAATGGCTTGGGCGCTGAACTTGTCTCTGGATGTGGACTTCTTAGCGCCTTGAGTCAGGATCTACATGGTTGTTTTGTGTGGGTGTTCAACATGCCTGATTTCATCCTCCTGGGCTCAATGGGCATTGGACGAGATGGCACCCAACTGGGTTTCCGGGACAGCTGCTAGGAAAGCTGATGGTATGTGAAGTTCCTGAGGCAGGTGGAGTGGTTTTGGCACTGGAAGACCTGTGCTGCTCCTTCGGCAAGTTGCCATTCAGCAACACACTGAGATCCCTAGGTGTCACATCCACTTTCAGACATATGTGCTGCCAGAGCACTTGGTTTCCATGGGAGCTGGAAATGGCTTGGGCGCTGAACTTGTCTCTGGATGTGGACTTCTTAGCGCCTTGAGTCAGGATGTACATGGTTGTTTTGTGTGGGTGTTCAACATGACTGATTTCATCCTCTGGGCTCAATGGGCATTGGACGAGATGGCACCCAACTGGGTTTCCGGGACAGCTGCTAGGAAAGCTGATGGTATGTGAAGTTCCTGAGGCAGGTGGAGTCGTTTTGGCACTGGAAGACCTGTGCTGCTCCTTCGGCAAGTTGCCATTCAGCAACACACTGAGATCCCTAGGTGTCACATCCACTTTCAGACATATGTGCTGCCAGAGCACTTGGTTTCCATGGGAGCTGGAAATGGCTTGGGCGCTGAACTTGTCTCTGGATGTGGACTTCTTAGTGCCTTGAGTCAGGATCTACATGGTTGTTTTGTGTGGGTGTTCAACATGCTTGATTTCATCATCCTGGGCTCAATGGGCATTGGACGAGATGGCACCCAACTGGGTTTCCGGGACATCTGCTAGGAAAGCTGATGGCATGTGAAGTTCCTGAGGCAGGTGGAGTCGTTTTGGCACTGGAAGACCTGTGCTGCTACTTCGGCAAGTTGCCATTCAGCAACACACTGAGATCCCTAGGTGTCACATCCAGTTTCAGACACATGTGCTGCCAGAGCACTTGGTTTCCATGGTAGCTGGAAATGGCTTGGGCGCTGAACTTGTCTCTGGATGTGGACTTCTTAGCGCCTTGAGTCAGGATCTACATGGTTGTTTTGTGTGGGTGTTGAACATGCCTGATTTCATCCTCCTGGGCTCAATGGGCATTGGACGAGATGGCACCCAACTGGGTTTCCGGGACAGCTGCTAGGAAAGCTGATGCTATGTGAAGTTCCTGAGGCAGGTGGAGTCATTTTGGCACTGGAAGACCTGTGCTGCTCCTTCGGCAAGTTGCCATTCAGCAACACACTGAGATCCCTAGGTGTCACATCCACTTTCAGACATATGTGCTGCCAGAGCACTTGGTTTCCATGGTAGCTGGAAATGGCTTGGGCGCTGAACTTGTCTCTGGAAGTGGACTTCTTAGCGCCTTGAGTCAGGATCTACATGGTTGTTTTGTGTGGGTGTTCAACATGCCTGATTTCATCCTCCTGGGCTCAATGGGCATTGGACGAGATGGCACCCAACTGGGTTTCCGGGACAGCTGCTAGGAAAGCTGATGGTATGTGAAGTTCCTGAGGCAGGTGGAGTGGTTTTGGCACTGGAAGACCTGTGCTGCTCCTTCGGCAAGTTGCCATTCAGCAACACACTGAGATCCCTAGGTGTCACATCCACTTTCAGACATATGTGCTGCCAGAGCACTTGGTTTCCATGGGAGCTGGAAATGGCTTGGGCGCTGAACTTGTCTCTGGATGTGGACTTCTTAGCGCCTTGAGTCAGGATCTACATGGTTGTTTTGTGTGGGTGTTCAACATGCCTGATTTCATCCTCCTGGGCTCAATGGGCATTGGACGAGATGGCACCCAACTGGGTTTCTGGGACAGCTGCTAGGAAAGCTGATGGTATGTGAAGTTCCTGAGGCAGGTGGAGTGGTTTTGGCACTGGAAGACCTGTGCTGCTCCTTCGGCAAGTTGCCATTCAGCAACAGACTGAGATCCCTAGGTGTCACATCCACTTTCAGACATATGTGTTGCCAGAGCACTTGGTTTCCCTGGTAGCTGGAAATGGCTTGGGCGCTGAACTTGTCTCTGGATGTGGACTTGTTAGCGCCTTGAGTCAGGATCTACATGGTTGTTTTGTGTGGGTGTTCAACATGCCTGATTTCATCCTCCTGGGCTCAATGGGCATTGGACGAGATGGCACCCAACTGGGTTTCCGGGACAGCTGCTAGGAAAGCTGATGGTATGTGAAGTTCCTGAAGCAGGTGGAGTCGTTTTGGCACTGGAAGGCCTGTGCTGCTCCTTCGGCAAGTTGCTATTCAGCAACACACTGAGATCCCTAGGTGTCACATTCACTTTCAGACACGTGTGCTGCCAGAGCACTTGGTTTCCATGGGAGCTGGAAATGGCTTGGGCGCTGAACTTGTCTCTGGATGTGGACTTCTTAGCGCCTTGAGTCAGGATCTACATGGTTGTTTTGTGTGGGTGTTCAACATGCCTGATTTCATCCTCCTGGGCTCAATGGGCATTGGACGAGATGGTACGCAACTGGGTTTCCGGGACAGCTGCTAGGAAAGCTGATGGTATGTGAAGTTCCTGAGGCAGGTGGAGTCGTTTTGGCACTGGAAGACCTGTGCTGCTCCTTCGGCAAGTTGCCATCCTGCAACACACTGAGATCCCTAGGTGTCACATCCACTTTCAGACATATGTGCTGCCAGAGCACTTGGTTTCCATGGTAGCTGGAAATGGCTTGGGCGCTGAACTTGTCTCTGGATGTGGACTTGTTAGCGCCTTGAGTCAGGATTTACATGGTTGTTTTGTGTGGGTGTTCAACATGCCTGATTTCATCCTCCTGGGCTCAATGGGCATTGGACGAGATGGCACCCAACTGGGTTTCCGGGACAGCTGCTAGGAAAGCTGATGGTATGTGAAGTTCCTGAGGCAGGTGGAGTCATTTTGGCACTGAAACACCTGTGCTGCTCCTTCGGCAAGTTGCCATTCAGCAACACACTGAGATCCCTAGGTGTCACATCCACTTTCAGACATATGTGCTGCCAGAGCACTTGGTTTCCATGGGAGCTGGAAATGGCTTGGGCGCTGAACTTGTCTCTGGATGTGGACTTCTTAGCGCCTTGAGTCAGGATCTACATGGTTGTTTTGTGTGGGTGTTCAACATGCCTGATTTCATCCTCCTGGGCTCAATGGGCATTGGACGAGATGGCACCCAACTGGGTTTCCGGGACAGCTGCTAGGAAAGCTGATGGTATGTGAAGTTCCTGAGGCAGGTGGAGTGGTTTTGGCACTGGAAGACCTGTGCTGCTCCTTCGGCAAGTTGCCATTCAGCAACACACTGAGATTCCTAGGTGTCACATCCACTTTCAGACATATGTGCTGCCAGAGCACTTGGTTTCCATGGTAGCTGGAAATGGCTTGGGCGCTGAATTTGTTTCTGGGTGTGGACTTCTTAGCGCCTTGAGTCAGGATCTACATGGTTGTTTTGTGTGGGTGTTCAACATGCCTGATTTCATCCTCCTGGGCTCAATGGGCATTGGACGAGATGGCACCCAACTGGGTTTCCGGGACAGCTGCTAGGAAAGCTGATGGTATGTGAAGTTCCTGAGGCAGGTGGAGTGGTTTTGGCACTGGAAGACCTGTGCTGCTCCTTCGGCAAGTTGCCATTCAGCAACACACTGAGATCCCTAGGTGTCACATCCACTTTCAGACATATGTGCTGCCAGAGCACTTGGTTTCCATGGTAGCTTGAAATGGCTTGGGCGCTGAACTTGTCTCTGGAAGTGTACTTCTTAGCGCCTTGAGTCAGGATCTACATGGTTGCTTTGTGTGGGTGTTCAACATGCCTGATTTCATCCTCCTGGGCTCAATGGGCATTGGACGAGATGGCACCCAACTGGGATTCTGGGACAGCTGCTAGGAAAGCTGATGCTATGTGAAGTTCCTGAGGCAGGTGGAGTGGTTTTGGCACTGGAAGACCTGTGCTGCTCCTTTGGCAAGTTGCCATTCAGCAACACACTGAGATCCCTAGGTGTCACATCCACTTTCAGACATATGTGCTGCCAGAGCACTTGGTTTCCATGGGAGCTGGAAATGGCTTGGGCGCTGAACTTGTCTCTGGATGTGGACTTCTTAGCGCCTTGAGTCAGGATCTACATGGTTGTTTTGTGTGGGTGTTCAACATGCCTGATTTGATCCTCCTGGGCTCAATGGGCATTGGACGAGATGGCACCCAACTGGGTTTCCGGGACAGCTGCTAGGAAAGCTGATGGTATGTGAAGTTCCTGAGGCAGGTGGAGTGGTTTTGGCACTGGAAGACCTGTGCTGCTCCTTCGGCAAGTTGCCATTCAGCAACACACTGAGATCCCTAGGTGTCACATCCACTTTCAGACATATGTGCTGCCAGAGCACTTGGTTTCCATGGGAGCTGGAAATGGCTTGGGCGCTGAACTTGTCTCTGGATGTGGACTTCTTAGCGCCTTGAGTCAGGATGTACATGGTTGTTTTGTGTGGGTGTTCAACATGACTGATTTCATCCTCTTGGGCTCAATGGGCATTGGACGAGATGGCACCCAACTGGGTTTCCGGGACAGCTGCTAGGAAAGCTGATGGTATGTGAAGTTCCTGAGGCAGGTGGAGTCGTTTTGGCACTGGAAGACCTGTGCTGCTCCTTCGGCAAGTTGCCATTCAGCAACACACTGAGATCCCTAGGTGTCACATCCACTTTCAGACATATGTGCTGCCAGAGCACTTGGTTTCCATGGGAGCTGGAAATGGCTTGGGCGCTGAACTTGTCTCTGGATGTGGACTTCTTAGTGCCTTGAGTCAGGATCTACATGGTTGTTTTGTGTGGGTGTTCAACATGCTTGATTTCATCATCCTGGGCTCAATGGGCATTGGATGAGATGGCACCCAACTGGGTTTCGGGGACAGCTGCTAGGAAAGCTGATGGCATGTGAAGTTCCTGAGGCAGGTGGAGTCATTTTGGCACTGGAAGACCGGTGCTGCTATTCGGCTAGTTGCCATTCAGCAACACACTGAGATCCCTAGGTGTCACATCCAGTTTCAGACACATGTGCTGCCAGAGCACTTGGTTTCCATGGTAGCTGGAAATGGCTTGGGCGCTGAACTTGTCTCTGGATGTGGACTTCTTAGCGCCTTGAGTCAGGATCTACATGGTTGTTTTGTGTGGGTGTTCAACATGCCTGATTTCATCCTCCTGGGCTCAATGGGCATTGGACGAGATGGCACCCAACTGGGTTTCCGGGACAGCTGCTAGGAAAGCTGATGCTATGTGAAGTTCCTGAGGCAGGTGGAGTCATTTTGGCACTGGAAGACCTGTGCTGCTCCTTCGGCAAGTTGCCATTCAGCAACACACTGAGATCCCTAGGTGTCACATCCACTTTCAGACATATGTGCTGCCAGAGCACTTGGTTTCCATGGGAGCTGGAAATGGCTTGGGCGCTGAACTTGTCTCTGGAAGTGGACTTCTTAGCGCCTTGAGTCAGGATCTACATGGTTGTTTTGTGTGGGTGTTCAACATGCCTGATTTCATCCTCCTGGGCTCAATGGGCATTGGACGAGATGGCACCCAACTGGGTTTCCGGGACAGCTGCTAGGAAAGCTGATGGTATGTGAAGTTCCTGAGGCAGGTGGAGTGGTTTTGGCACTGGAAGACCTGTGCTGCTCCTTCGGCAAGTTGCCATTCAGCACCACACTGAGATCCCTAGGTGTCACATCCACTTTCAGACATATGTGCTGCCAGAGCACTTGGTTTCCATGGGAGCTGGAAATGGCTTGGGCGCTGAACTTGTCTCTGGATGTGGACTTCTTAGCGCCTTGAGTCAGGATCTACATGGTTGTTTTGTGTGGGTGTTCAACATGCCTGATTTCATCCTCCTGGGCTCAATGGGCATTGGACGAGATGGCACCCAACTGGGTTTCCGGGACAGCTGCTAGGAAAGCTGATGGTATGTGAAGTTCCTGAGGCAGGTGGAGTGGTTTTGGCACTGGAAGACCTGTGCTGCTCCTTCGGCAAGTTGCCATTCAGCAACAGACTGAGATCCCTAGGTGTCACATCCACTTTCAGACATATGTGTTGCCAGAGCACTTGGTTTCCCTGGTAGCTGGAAATGGCTTGGGCGCTGAACTTGTCTCTGGATGTGGACTTGTTAGCGCCTTGAGTCAGGATCTACATGGTTGTTTTGTGTGGGTGTTCAACATGCCTGATTTCATCCTCCTGGGCTCAATGGGCATTGGACGAGATGGCACCCAACTGGGTTTCCGGGACAGCTGCTAGGAAAGCTGATGGTATGTGAAGTTCCTGAAGCAGGTGGAGTGGTTTTGGCACTGGAAGACCTGTGCTGCTCCTTCGGCAAGTTGCCATTCAGCAACACACTGAGATCCCTAGGTGTCACATCCACTTTCAGACACATGTGCTGCCAGAGCACTTGGTTTCCATGGGAGCTGGAAATGGCTTGGGCGCTGAACTTGTCTCTGGATGTGGACTTCTTAGCGCCTTGAGTCAGGATCTACATGGTTGTTTTGTGTGGGTGTTCAACATGCCTGATTTCATCCTCCTGGGCTCAATGGGCATTGGACGAGATGGTACGCAACTGGGTTTCCGGGACAGCTGCTAGGAAAGCTGATGGTATGTGAAGTTCCTGAGGCAGGTGGAGTCGTTTTGGCACTGGAAGACCTGTGCTGCTCCTTCGGCAAGTTGCCATCCTGCAACACACTGAGATCCCTAGGTGTCACATCCACTTTCAGACATATGTGCTGCCAGAGCACTTGGTTTCCATGGGAGCTGGAAATGGCTTGGGCGCTGAACTTGTCTCTGGATGTGGACTTGTTAGCGCCTTGAGTCAGGATTTACATGGTTGTTTTGTGTGGGTGTTCAACATGCCTGATTTCATCCTCCTGGGCTCAATGGGCATTGGACGAGATGGCACCCAACTGGGTTTCCGGGACAGCTGCTTGGAAAGCTGATGGTATGTGAAGTTCCTGAGGCAGGTGGAGTCATTTTGGCACTGAAACACCTGTGCTGCTCCTTCGGCAAGTTGCCATTCAGCAACACACTGAGATACCTAGGTGTCACATCCACTTTCAGACACATGTGCTGCCAGAGCACTTGGTTTCCATGGGAGCTGGAAATGGCTTGGGCGCTGAACTTGTCTCTGGATGTGGACTTCTTAGCGCCTTGAGTCAGGATGTACATGGTTGTTTTGTGTGGGTGTTCAACATGCCTGATTTCATCCTCCTGGGCTCAATGGGCATTGGACGAGATGGTACCCAACTGGGTTTCCGGGACAGCTGCTAGGAAAGCTGATGGTATGTGAAGTTCCTGAGGCAGGTGGAGTGGTTTTGGCACTGGAAGACCTGTGCTGCTCCTTCGGCAAGTTGCCATTCAGCAACACACTGAGATCCCTAGGTGTCACATCCACTTTCAGACATATGTGCTGCCAGAGCACTTGGTTTCCATGGGAGCTGGAAATGGCTTGGGCGCTGAACTTGTCTCTGGATGTGGACTTCTTAGCGCCTTGAGTCAGGATCGACATGGTTGTTTTGTGTGGGTGTTCAACATGCCTGATTTCGTCATCCTGGGCTCAATGGGCATTGGACGAGATGGCACCCAACTGGGTTTCCGGGACAGCTGCTAGGAAAGCTGATGGTATGTGAAGTTCCTGAGGCAGGTGGAGTCGTTTTGGCACTGGAAGACCTGTGCTGCTCCTTCGGCAAGTTGCCATTCAGCAACACACTGAGATCCCTAGGTGTCACATCCACTTTCAGACATATGTGCTGCCAGAGCACTTGGTTTCCATGGGAGCTTGAAATGGCTTGGGCGCTGAACTTGTCTCTGGATGTGGACTTCTTAGCGCCTTGAGTCAGGATCTACATGGTTGTTTTGTGTGGGTGTTGAACATGCCTGATTTCGTCATCCTGGGCTCAATGGGCATTGGACGAGATGGCACCCAACTGGGTTTCCGGGACAGCTGCTAGGAAAGCTGATGGTATGTGAAGTTCCTGAGGCAGGTGGAGTCGTTTTGGCACTGGAAGACCTGTGCTGCTCCTTCGGCAAGTTGCCATTCAGCAACACACTGAGATCCCTAGGTGTCACATCCACTTTCAGACATATGTGCTGCCAGAGCACTTGGTTTCCATGGGAGCTGGAAATGGCTTGGGCGCTGAACTTGTCTCTGGATGTGGACTTCTTAGCGCCTTGAGTCAGGATGTACATGGTTGTTTTGTGTGGGTGTTCAACATGCCTGATTTCATCCTCCTGGGCTCAATGGGCATTGGACGAGATGGCACCCAACTGGGTTTCCGGGACAGCTGCTAGGAAAGCTGATGGTATGTGAAGTTCCTGAGGCAGGTGGAGTGGTTTTGGCACTGGAAGACCTGTGCTGCTCCTTCGGCAAGTTGCCATTCAGCAACACACTGAGATCCCTAGGTGTCACATCCACTTTCAGACATATGTGCTGCCAGAGCACTTGGTTTCCATGGGAGCTGGAAATGGCTTGGGCGCTGAACTTGTCTCTGGATGTGGACTTCTTAGCGCCTTGAGTCAGGATCTATATGGTTGTTTTGTGTGGGTGTTGAACATGCCTGATTTCGTCATCCTGGGCTCAATGGGCATTGGACGAGATGGCACCCAACTGGGTTTCCGGGACAGCTGCTAGGAAAGCTGATGGTATGTGAAGTTCCTGAGGCAGGTGGAGTGGTTTTGGCACTGGAAGACCTGTGCTGCTCCTTCGGCAAGTTGCCATTCAGCAACACACTGAGATCCCTAGGTGTCACATCCACTTTCAGACATATGTGCTGCCAGAGCACTTGGTTTCCATGGGAGCTGGAAATGGCTTGGGCGCTGAACTTGTCTCTGGATGTGGACTTCTTAGCGCCTTGAGTCAGGATCTATATGGTTGTTTTGTGTGGGTGTTGAACATGCCTGATTTCGTCATCCTGGGCTCAATGGGCATTGGACGAGATGGCACCCAACTGGGTTTCCGGGACAGCTGCTAGGAAAGCTGATGGTATGTGAAGTTCCTGAGGCAGGTGGAGTGGTTTTGGCACTGGAAGACCTGTGCTGCTCCTTCGGCAAGTTGCCATTCAGCAACACACTGAGATCCCTAGGTGTCACATCCACTTTCAGACATATGTGCTGCCAGAGCACTTGGTTTCCATGGGAGCTGGAAATGGCTTGGGCGCTGAACTTGTCTCTGGATGTGGACTTCTTAGCGCCTTGAGTCAGGATCTACATGGTTGTTTTGTGTGGGTGTTCAACATGACTGATTTCATCCTCTTGGGCTCAATGGGCATTGGACGAGATGGCACGCAACTGGGTTTCCGGGACAGCTGCTAGGAAAGCTGATGGTATGTGAAGTTCCTGAGGCAGATGGAGTCGTTTTGGCACTGGAAGACCTGTGCTGCTCCTTCGGCAAGTTGCCATTCAGCACCACACTGAGATCCCTAGGTGTCACATCCACTTTCAGACATATGTGCTGCCAGAGCACTTGGTTTCCATGGGAGCTGGAAATGGCTTGGGCGCTGAACTTGTCTCTGGATGTGGACTTCTTAGTGCCTTGAGTCACGATCTACATGGTTGTTTTGTGTGGGTGTTCAACATGCCTGATTTCATCATCCTGGGCTCAATGGGCATTGGATGAGATGGCACGCAACTGGGTTTCCGGGACAGCTGCTAGGAAAGCTGATGGCATGTGAAGTTCCTGAGGCAGGTGGAGTCATTTTGGCACTTGAAGACCGGTGCTGCTATTCGGCTAGTTGCCATTCAGCAACACACTGAGATCCCTAGGTGTCACATCCACTTTCAGACACATGTGCTGCCAGAGCACTTGGTTTCCATGGGAGCTGGAAATGGCTTGGGCGCTGAACTTGTCTCTGGATGTGGACTTCTTAGCGCCTTGAGTCAGGATCTACATGGTTGTTTTGTGTGGGTGTTCAACATGCCTGATTTCATCCTCCTGGGCTCAATGGGCATTGGACGAGATGGCACCCAACTGGGTTTCCGGGACAGCTGCTAGGAAAGCTGATGCTATGTGAAGTTCCTGAGGCAGGTGGAGTCATTTTGGCACTGGAAGACCTGTGCTGCTCCTTCGGCAAGTTGCCATTCAGCAACACACTGAGATCCCTAGGTGTCACATCCACTTTCAGACATATGTGCTGCCAGAGCACTTGGTTTCCATGGGAGCTGGAAATGGCTTGGGCGCTGAACTTGTCTCTGGAAGTGGACTTCTTAGCGCCTTGAGTCAGGATCTACATGGTTGTTTTGTGTGGGTGTTCAACATGCCTGATTTCATCCTCCTGGGCTCAATGGGCATTGGACGAGATGGCACCCAACTGGGTTTCCGGGACAGCTGCTAGGAAAGCTGATGGTATGTGAAGTTCCTGAGGCAGGTGGAGTGGTTTTGGCACTGGAAGACCTGTGTGGCTCCTTCGGCAAGTTGCCATTCAGCAACACACTGAGATCCCTAGGTGTCACATCCACTTTCAGACATATGTGCTGCCAGAGCACTTGGTTTCCATGGGAGCTGGAAATGGCTTGGGCGCTGAACTTGTCTCTGGATGTGGACTTCTTAGCGCCTTGAGTCAGGATCTACATGGTTGTTTTGTGTGGGTGTTCAACATGCCTGATTTCATCCTCCTGGGCTCAATGGGCATTGGACGAGATGGCACCCAACTGGGTTTCCGGGACAGCTGCTAGGAAAGCTGATGGTATGTGAAGTTCCTGAGGCAGGTGGAGTGGTTTTGGCACTGGAAGACCTGTGCTGCTCCTTCGGCAAGTTGCCATTCAGCAACACACTGAGATGCCTTGGTGTCACATCCACTTTCAGACATATGTGCTGCCAGAGCACTTGGTTTCCATGGGAGCTGGAAATGGCTTGGGCGCTGAACTTGTCTCTGGATGTGGACTTCTTAGTGCCTTGAGTCAGGATCTACATGGTTGTTTTGTGTGGGTGTTCAACATGCCTGATTTCATCCTCCTGGGCTCAATGGGCATTGGACGAGATGGCACCCAACTGGGTTTCCGGGACAGCTGCTAGGAAAGCTGATGGTATGTGAAGTTCCTGAGGCAGGTGGAGTGGTTTTGGCACTGGAAGACCTGTGCTGCTCCTTCGGCAAGTTGCCATTCAGCAACACACTGAGATCCCTAGGTGTCACATCCACTTTCAGACATATGTGTTGCCAGAGCACTTGGTTTCCCTGGTAGCTGGAAATGGCTTGGGCGCTGAACTTGTCTCTGGATGTGGACTTGTTAGCGCCTTGAGTCAGGATCTACATGGTTGTTTTGTGTGGGTGTTCAACATGCCTGATTTCATCCTCCTGGGCTCAATGGGCATTGGACGAGATGGCACCCAACTGGGTTTCCGGGACAGCTGCTAGGAAAGCTGATGGTATGTGAAGTTCCTGAAGCAGGTGGAGTGATTTTGGCACTGGAAGACCTGTGCTGCTCCTTCGGCAAGTTGCCATTCAGCAACACACTGAGATCCCTAGGTGTCACATCCACTTTCAGACACATGTGCTGCCAGAGCACTTGGTTTCCATGGGAGCTGGAAATGGCTTGGGCGCTGAACTTGTCTCTGGATGTGGACTTCTTAGCGCCTTGAGTCAGGATCTACATGGTTGTTTTGTGTGGGTGTTCAACATGCCTGATTTCATCCTCCTGGGCTCAATGGGCATTGGACGAGATGGCACGCAACTGGGTTTCCGGGACATCTGCTAGGAAAGCTGATGGTATGTGAAGTTCCTGAGGCAGGTGGAGTGGTTTTGGCACTGGAAGACCTGTGCTGCTCCTTCGGCAAGTTGCCATCCTGCAACACACTGAGATCCCTAGGTGTCACATCCACTTTCAGACACATGTGCTGCCAGAGCACTTGGTTTCCATGGTAGCTGGAAATGGCTTGGGCGCTGAACTTGTCTCTGGATGTGGACTTGTTAGCGCCTTGAGTCAGGATGTACATGGTTGTTTTGTGTGGGTGTTCAACATGCCTGATTTCATCCTCCTGGGCTCAATGGACATTGGACGAGATGGCACCCAACTGGGTTTCCGGGACAGCTGCTAGGAAAGCTGATGGTATGTGAAGTTCCTGAGGCAGGTGGAGTCATTTTGGCACTGGAAGACCTGTGCTGCTCCTTCGGCAAGTTGCCATTCAGCAACACACTGAGATCCCTAGGTGTCACATCCACTTTCAGACATATGTGCTGCCAGAGCACTTGGTTTCCATGGGAGCTGGAAATGTCTTGGGCGCTGAACTTGTCTCTGGATGTGGACTTCTTAGCGCCTTGAGTCAGGATCTACATGGTTGTTTTGTGTGGGTGTTCAACATGCCTGATTTCATCCTCCTGGGCTCAATGGGCATTGGACGAGATGGCACGCAACTGGGTTTCCGGGACAGCTGCTAGGAAAGCTGATGGTATGTGAAGTTCCTGAGGCAGGTGGAGTCGTTTTGGCACTGGAAGACCTGTGCTGCTCCTTCGGCAAGTTGCCATCCTGCAACACACTGAGATCCCTAGGTGTCACATCCACTTTCAGACATATGTGCTGCCAGAGCACTTGGTTTCCATGGTAGCTGGAAATGGCTTGGGCGCTGAACTTGTCTCTGGATGTGGACTTGTTAGCGCCTTGAGTCAGGATTTACATGGTTGTTTTGTGTGGGTGTTCAACATGCCTGATTTCATCCTCCTGGGCTCAATGGGCATTGGACGAGATGGCACCCAACTGGGTTTCCGGGACAGCTGCTTGGAAAGCTGATGGTATGTGAAGTTCCTGAGGCAGGTGGAGTCATTTTGGCACTGGAAGACCTGTGCTGCTCCTTCGGCAAGTTGCCATTCAGCAACACACTGAGATCCCTAGGTGTCACATCCACTTTCAGACATATGTGCTGCCAGAGCACTTGGTTTCCATGGGAGCTGGAAATGGCTTGGGCGCTGAACTTGTCTCTGGATGTGGACTTCTTAGCACCTTGAGTCAGGATGTACATGGTTGTTTTGTGTGGGTGTTCAACATGCCTGATTTCATCCTCCTGGGCTCAATGGGCATTGGACGAGATGGTACCCAACTGGGTTTCCGGGACAGCTGCTAGGAAAGCTGATGGTATGTGAAGTTCCTGAGGCAGGTGGAGTGGTTTTGGCACTGGAAGACCTGTGCTGCTCCTTCGGCAAGTTGCCATTCAGCAACACACTGAGATCCCTAGGTGTCACATCCACTTTCAGACATATGTGCTGCCAGAGCACTTGGTTTCCATGGGAGCTGGAAATGGCTTGGGCGCTGAACTTGTCTCTGGATGTGGACTTCTTAGCGCCTTGAGTCAGGATGTACATGGTTGTTTTGTGTGGGTGTTCAACATGCCTGATTTCGTCATCCTGGGCTCAATGGGCATTGGACGAGATGGCACCCAACTGGGTTTCCGGGACAGCTGCTAGGAAAGCTGATGGTATGTGAAGTTCCTGAGGCAGGTGGAGTCATTTTGGCACTGGAAGACCTGTGCTGCTCCTTCGGCAAGTTGCCATTCAGCAACACACTGAGATCCCTAGGTGTCACATCCACTTTCAGACATATGTGCTGCCAGAGCACTTGGTTTCCATGGGAGCTGGAAATGGCTTGGGCGCTGAACTTGTCTCTGGATGTGGACTTCTTAGCGCCTTGAGTTAGGATCTATATGGTTGTTTTGTGTGGGTGTTGAACATGCCTGATTTCGTCATCCTGGGCTCAATGGGCATTGGACGAGATGGCACCCAACTGGGTTTCCGGGACAGCTGCTAGGAAAGCTGATGGTATGTGAAGTTCCTGAGGCAGGTGGAGTCGTTTTGGCACTGGAAGACCTGTGCTGCTCCTTCGGCAAGTTGCCATTCAGCAACACACTGAGATCCCTAGGTGTCACATCCACTTTCAGACATATGTGCTGCCAGAGCACTTGGTTTCCATGGGAGCTGGAAATGGCTTGGGCGCTGAACTTGTCTCTGGATGTGGATTTCTTAGCGCCTTGAGTCAGGATGTACATGGTTGTTTTGTGTGGGTGTTCAACATGCCTGATTTCATCCTCCTGGGCTCAATGGGCATTGGACGAGATGGCACCCAACTGGGTTTCCGGGACAGCTGCTAGGAAAGCTGATGGTATGTGAAGTTCCTGAGGCAGGTGGAGTGGTTTTGGCACTGGAAGACCTGTGCTGCTCCTTCGGCAAGTTGCCATTCAGCAACACACTGAGATCCCTAGGTGTCACATCCACTTTCAGACATATGTGCTGCCAGAGCACTTGGTTTCCATGGGAGCTGGAAATGGCTTGGGCGCTGAACTTGTCTCTGGATGTGGACTTCTTAGCGCCTTGAGTTAGGATCTATATGGTTGTTTTGTGTGGGTGTTGAACATGCCTGATTTCGTCATCCTGGGCTCAATGGGCATTGGACGAGATGGCACCCAACTGGGTTTCCGGGACAGCTGCTAGGAAAGCTGATGGTATGTGAAGTTCCTGAGGCAGGTGGAGTGGTTTTGGCACTGGAAGACCTGTGCTGCTCCTTCGGCAAGTTGCCATTCAGCAACACACTGAGATCCCTAGGTGTCACATCCACTTTCAGACATATGTGCTGCCAGAGCACTTGGTTTCCATGGGAGCTGGAAATGGCTTGGGCGCTGAACTTGTCTCTGGATGTGGACTTCTTAGCGCCTTGAGTCAGGATCTACATGGTTGTTTTGTGTGGGTGTTCAACATGCCTGATTTCGTCATCCTGGGCTCAATGGGCATTGGACGAGATGGCACCCAACTGGGTTTCCGGGACAGCTGCTAGGAAAGCTGATGGTATGTGAAGTTCCTGAGGCAGGTGGAGTGGTTTTGGCACTGGAAGACCTGTGCTGCTCCTTCGGCAAGTTGCCATTCAGCAACACACTGAGATCCCTAGGTGTCACATCCACTTTCAGACATATGTGCTGCCAGAGCACTTGGTTTCCATGGGAGCTGGAAATGGCTTGGGCGCTGAACTTGTCTCTGGATGTGGACTTCTTAGCGCCTTGAGTCAGGATGTACATGGTTGTTTTGTGTGGGTGTTCAACATGACTGATTTCATCCTCTGGGCTCAATGGGCATTGGACGAGATGGCACCCAACTGGGTTTCCGGGACAGCTGCTAGGAAAGCTGATGGTATGTGAAGTTCCTGAGGCAGGTGGAGTCGTTTTGGCACTGGAAGACCTGTGCTGCTCCTTCGGCAAGTTGCCATTCAGCAACACACTGAGATCCCTAGGTGTCACATCCACTTTCAGACATATGTGCTGCCAGAGCACTTGGTTTCCATGGGAGCTGGAAATGGCTTGGGCGCTGAACTTGTCTCTGGATGTGGACTTCTTAGCGCCTTGAGTCAGGATCTACATGGTTGTTTTGTGTGGGTGTTCACCATTGCTGATTTCATCATCCTGGGCTCAATGGGCATTGGACGAGATGGCACGCAACTGGGTTTCCGGGACAGCTGCTAGGAAAGCTGATGGCATGTGAAGTTCCTGAGGCAGGTGGAGTCGTTTTGGCACTGGAAGACCTGTGCTGCTCTTCGGCAAGTTGCCATTCAGCAACACACTGAGATCCCTAGGTGTCACATCCACTTTCAGACACATGTGCTGCCAGAGCACTTGGTTTCCATGGGAGCTGGAAATGGCTTGGGCGCTGAACTTGTCTCTGGATGTGGACTTCTTAGCGCCTTGAGTCAGGATCTACATGGTTGTTTTGTGTGGGTGTTCAACATGCCTGATTTCATCCTCCTGGGCTCAATGGGCATTGGACGAGATGGCACCCAACTGGGTTTCCGGGACAGCTGCTAGGAAAGCTGATGCTATGTGAAGTTCCTGAGGCAGGTGGAGTCATTTTGGCACTGGAAGACCTGTGCTGCTCCTTCGGCAAGTTGCCATTCAGCAACACACTGAGATCCCTAGGTGTCACATCCACTTTCAGACATATGTGCTGCCAGAGCACTTGGTTTCCATGGGAGCTGGAAATGGCTTGGGCGCTGAACTTGTCTCTGGATGTGGACTTCTTAGCGCCTTGAGTCAGGATCTACATGGTTGTTTTGTGTGGGTGTTCAACATGCCTGATTTCATCCTCCTGGGCTCAATGGGCATTGGACGAGATGGCACCCAACTGGGTTTCCGGGACAGCTGCTAGGAAAGCTGATGGTATGTGAAGTTCCTGAGGCAGGTGGAGTGGTTTTGGCACTGGAAGACCTGTGCTGCTCCTTCGGCAAGTTGCCATTCAGCAACACACTGAGATCCCTAGGTGTCACATCCACTTTCAGACATATGTGCTGCCAGAGCACTTGGTTTCCATGGGAGCTGGAAATGGCTTGGGCGCTGAACTTGTCTCTGGATGTGGACTTCTTAGTGCCTTGAGTCAGGATCTACATGGTTGTTTTGTGTGGGTGTTCAACATACCTGATTTCATCATCCTGGGCTCAATGGGCATTGGACGAGATGGCACCCAACAGGTTTAAGGGACAGCTGCTAGGAAAGCTGATGGTATGTGAAGTTCCTGAGGCAGGTGGAGTGGTTTTGGCACTGGAAGACCTGTGCTGCTCCTTCGGCAAGTTGCCATTCAGCAACACACTGAGATCCCTAGGTGTCACATCCACTTTCAGACATATGTGCTGCCAGAGCACTTGGTTTCCATGGGAGCTGGAAATGGCTTGGGCGCTGAACTTGTCTCTGGATGTGGACTTCTTAGCGCCTTGAGTCAGGATGTACATGGTTGTTTTGTGTGGGTGTTCAACATGCCTGATTTCATCCTCCTGGGCTCAATGGGCATTGGACGAGATGGCACCCAACTGGGTTTCCGGGACAGCTGCTAGGAAAGCTGATGGTATGTGAAGTTCCTGAGGCAGGTGGAGTCATTTTGGCACTGGAAGACCTGTGCTGCTCCTTCGCAAGTTGCCATTCAGCAACACACTGAGATACCTAGGTGTCACATCCACTTTCAGACATATGTGCTGCCAGAGCACTTGGTTTCCATGGGAGCTGGAAATGGCTTGGGCGCTGAACTTGTTTCTGGATGTGGACTTCTTAGCGCCTTGAGTCAGGATCTACATGGTTGTTTTGTGTGGGTGTTGAACATGCCTGATTTCTTCCTCCTGGGCTCAATGGGCATTGGACGAGATGGCACCCAACTTGGTTTCCGGCACAGCTGCTAGGAAAGCTGATGGTATGTGAAGTTCCTGAGGCAGGTGGAGTGGTTTTGGCACTGGAAGACCTGTGCTGCTCCTTGGGCAAGTTGCCATTCAGCAACACACTGAGATCCCTAGGTGTCACATCCACTTTCAGACATATGTGCTGCCAGAGCACTTGGTTTCCATGGGAGCTGGAAATGGCTTGGGCGCTGAACTTGTCTCTGGATGTGGACTTCTTAGCGCCTTGAGTCAGGATGTACATGGTTGTTTTGTGTGGGTGTTCAACATGCCTGATTTCATCCTCCTGGGCTCAATGGGCATTGGACGAGATGGCACCCAACTGGGTTTCCGGGACAGCTGCTAGGAAAGCTGATGGTATGTGAAGTTCCTGAGGCAGGTGGAGTCGTTTTGGCACTGGAAGACCTGTGCTGCTCCTTCGGCAAGTTGCCATTCAGCAACACACTGAGATCCCTAGGTGTCACATCCACTTTCAGACATATGTGCTGCCAGAGCACTTGGTTTCCATGGGAGCTGGAAATGGCTTGGGCGCTGAACACTTCTCTGGATGTGGATTCTTAGCGCCTTGAGTCAGGATGTACATGGTTGTTTTGTGTGGGTGTTCAACATGCCTGATTTCATCCTCCTGGGCTCAATGGGCATTGGACGAGATGGCACCCAACTGGGTTTCCGGGACAGCTGCTAGGAAAGCTGATGCTATGTGAAGTTCCTGAGGCAGGTGGAGTCATTTTGGCACTGGAAGACCTGTGGTGCTCCTTCGGCAAGTTGCCATTCAGCAACACACTGAGATCCCTAGGTGTCACATCCACTTTCAGACATATGTGCTGCCAGAGCACTTGGTTTCCATGGTAGCTGGAAATGGCTTGGGCGCTGAACTTGTCTCTGGATGTGGACTTCTTAGCGCCTTGAGTCAGGATCTACATGGTTGTTTTGTGTGGGTGTTCAACATGCCTGATTTCATCATCCTGGGCTCAATGGGCATTGGACGAGATGGCACCCAACTGGGTTTCCGGGACAGCTGCTAGGAAAGCTGATGGTATGTGAAGTTCCTGAGGCAGGTGGAGTCGTTTTGGCACTGGAAGACCTGTGCTGCTCCTTCGGCAAGTTGCCATTCAGCAACACACTGAGATCCCTAGGTGTCACATCCACTTTCAGACATATGTGCTGCCAGAGCACTTGGTTTCCATGGGAGCTGGAAATGGCTTGGGCGCTGAACTTGTCTCTGGATGTGGACTTCTTAGCGCCTTGAGTCAGGATATACATGGTTGTTTTGTGTGGGTGTTCAACATGCCTGATTTCATCCTCCTGGGCTCAATGGGCATTGGACGAGATGGCACCCAACTGGGTTTCCGGGACAGCTGCTAGGAAAGCTGATGGTATGTGAAGTTCCTGAGGCAGGTGGAGTGGTTTTGGCACTGGAAGACCTGTGCTGCTCCTTCGGCAAGTTGCCATCCTGCAACACACTGAGATCCCTAGGTGTCACATCCACTTTCAGACATATGTGCTGCCAGAGCACTTGGTTTCCATGGTAGCTGGAAATGGCTTGGGCGCTGAACTTGTCTCTGGGTGTGGACTTCTTAGCGCCTTGAGTCAGGATGTACATGGTTGTTTTGTGTGGGTGTTCAACATGCCTGATTTCATCCTCCTGGGCTCAATGGGCATTGGACGAGATGGCACCCAACTGGGTTTCCGGGACAGCTGCTAGGAAAGCTGATGGTATGTGAAGTTCCTGAGGCAGGTGGAGTGGTTTTGGCACTGGAAGACCTGTGCTGCTCCTTCGGCAAGTTGCCATTCAGCAACACACTGAGATCCCTAGGTGTCACATCCACTTTCAGACATATGTGCTGCCAGAGCACTTGGTTTCCATGGGAGCTGGAAATGGCTTGGGCGCTGAACTTGTCTCTGGATGTGGACTTCTTAGCGCCTTGAGTCAGGATCTACATGGTTGTTTTGTGTGGGTGTTCAACATGCCTGATTTCATCATCCTGGGCTCAATGGGCATTGGACGAGATGGCACCCAACTGGGTTTCCGGGACAGCTGCTAGGAAAGCTGATGGTATGTGAAGTTCCTGAGGCAGGTGGAGTGGTTTTGGCACTGGAAGACCTGTGCTGCTCCTTCGGCAAGTTGCCATTCAGCAACACACTGAGATCCCTAGGTGTCACATCCACTTTCAGACATATGTGCTGCCAGAGCACTTGGTTTCCATGGGAGCTGGAAATGGCTTGGGCGCTGAACTTGTCTCTGGATGTGGACTTCTTAGCGCCTTGAGTCAGGCTCTAATGGTTGTTTTGTGTGGGTGTTGAACATGCCTGATTTCATCATCCTGGGCTCAATGGGCATTGGACGAGATGGCACCCAACTGGGTTTCCGGGACAGCTGCTAGGAAAGCTGATGGTATGTGAAGTTCCTGAGGCAGGTGGAGTGGTTTTGGCACTGGAAGACCTGTGCTGCTCCTTCGGCAAGTTGCCATTCAGCAACACACTGAGATCCCTAGGTGTCACATCCACTTTCAGACATATGTGCTGCCAGAGCACTTGGTTTCCATGGGAGCTGGAAATGGCTTGGGCGCTGAACTTGTCTCTGGATGTGGACTTCTTAGCGCCTTGAGTCAGGATGTACATGGTTGTTTTGTGTGGGTGTTCAACATGCCTGATTTCATCCTCCTGGGCTCAATGGGCATTGGACGAGATGGCACCCAACTGGGTTTCCGGGACAGCTGCTAGGAAAGCTGATGGTATGTGAAGTTCCTGAGGCAGGTGGAGTCGTTTTGGCACTGGAAGACCTGTGCTGCTCCTTCGGCAAGTTGCCATTCAGCAACACACTGAGATCCTAGGTGTCACATCCACTTTCAGACATATGTGCTGCCAGAGCACTTGGTTTCCATGGGAGCTGGAAATGGCTTGGGCGCTGAATTTGTCTCTGGATGTGGACTTCTTAGCGCCTTGAGTCAGGATCTACATGGTTGTTTTGTGTGGGTGTTCAACATGCCTGATTTCATCCTCCTGGGCTCAATGGGCATTGGACGAGATGGCACCCAACTGGGTTTCCGGGACAGCTGCTAGGAAAGCTGATGGTATGTGAAGTTCCTGAGGCAGGTGGAGTCGTTTTGGCACTGGAAGACCTGTGCTGCTCCTTCGGCAAGTTGCCATTCAGCAACACACTGAGATCCCTAGGTGTCACATCCACTTTCAGACATATGTGCTGCCAGAGCACTTGGTTTCCATGGGAGCTGGAAATGGCTTGGGCGCTGAATTTGTCTCTGGATGTGGACTTCTTAGCGCCTTGAGTCAGGATCTACATGGTTGTTTTGTGTGGGTGTTCAACATGCCTGATTTCATCCTCCTGGGCTCAATGGGCATTGGACGAGATGGCACCCAACTGGGTTTCCGGGACAGCTGCTAGGAAAGCTGATGGTATGTGAAGTTCCTGAGGCAGGTGGAGTCGTTTTGGCACTGGAAGACCTGTGCTGCTCCTTCGGCAAGTTGCCATTCAGCAACACACTGAGATCCCTAGGTGTCACATCCACTTTCAGACACATGTGCTGCCAGAGCACTTGGTTTCCATGGGAGCTGGAAATGGCTTGGGCGCTGAACTTGTCTCTGGATGTGGACTTCTTAGTGCCTTGAGTCAGGATGTACATGGTTGTTTTGTGTGGGTGTTCAACATGCCTGATTTCATCCTCCTGGGCTCAATGGGCATTGGACGAGATGGCACCCAACTGGGTTTCCGGGACAGCTGCTAGGAAAGCTGATGGTATGTGAAGTTCCTGAGGCAGGTGGAGTGGTTTTGGCACTGGAAGACCTGTGCTGCTCCTTCGGCAAGTTGCCATTCAGCAACACACTGAGATCCCTAGGTGTCACATCCACTTTCAGACATATGTGTTGCCAGAGCACTTGGTTTCCATGGTAGCTGGAAATGGCTTGGGCGCTGAACTTGTCTCTGGATGTGGACTTCTTAGCGCCTTGAGTCAGGATGTACATGGTTGTTTTGTGTGGGTGTTCAACATGCCTGATTTCATCATCCTGGGCTCAATGGGCATTGGACGAGATGGCACCCAACTGGGTTTCTGGGACAGCTGCTAGGAAAGCTGATGGTATGTGAAGTTCCTGAGGCAGGTGGAGTGGTTTTGGCACTGGAAGACCTGTGCTGCTCCTTGGGCAAGTTGCCATTCAGCAACACACTGAGATCCCTAGGTGTCACATCCACTTTCAGACATATGTGCTGCCAGAGCACTTGGTTTCCATGGGAGCTGGAAATGGCTTGGGCGCTGAACTTGTCTCTGGATGTGGACTTCTTAGCGCCTTGAGTCAGGATCTACATGGTTGTTTTGTGTGGGTGTTGAACATGCCTGATTTCATCCTCCTGGGCTCAATGGGCATTGGACGAGATGGCACCCAACTGGGTTTCCGGGACAGCTGCTAGGAAAGCTGATGGTATGTGAAGTTCCTGAGGCAGGTGGAGTCATTTTGGCACTGGAAGACCTGTGCTGCTCCTTCGGCAAGTTGCCATTCAGCAACACACTGAGATACCTAGGTGTCACATCCACTTTCAGACATATGTGCTGCCAGAGCACTTGGTTTCCATGGGAGCTGGAAATGGCTTGGGCGCTGAACTTGTCTCTGGATGTGGACTTCTTAGCGCCTTGAGTCAGGATCTACATGGTTGTTTTGTGTGGGTGTTCAACATGCCTGATTTCATCCTCCTGGGCTCAATGGGCATTGGACGAGATGGTACGCAACTGGGTTTCCGGGACAGCTGCTAGGAAAGCTGATGCTATGTGAAGTTCCTGAGGCAGGTGGAGTGGTTTTGGCACTGGAAGACCTGTGCTGCTCCTTCGGCAAGTTGCCATTCAGCAACACACTGAGATCCCTAGGTGTCACATCCACTTTCAGACATATGTGCTGCCAGAGCACTTGGTTTCCATGGTAGCTGGAAATGGCTTGGGCGCTGAACTTGTCTCTGGATGTGGACTTCTTAGCGCCTTGAGTCAGGATCTACATGGTTGCTTTGTGTGGGTGTTCAACATGCCTGATTTCGTCATCCTGGGCTCAATGGGCATTGGACGAGATGGCACCCAACTGGGTTTCCGGGACAGCTGCTAGGAAAGCTGATGGTATGTGAAGTTCCTGAGGCAGGTGGAGTCGTTTTGGCACTGGAAGACCTGTGCTGCTCCTTCGGCAAATTGCCATTCAGCAACACACTGAGATTCCTAGGTGTCACATCCACTTTCAGACATATGTGCTGCCAGAGCACTTGGTTTCCATGGGAGCTGGAAATGGCTTGGGCGCTGAACTTGTCTCTGGAAGTGGACTTCTTAGCGCCTTGAGTCAGGATGTACATGGTTGTTTTGTGTGGGTGTTCAACATGCCTGATTTCATCCTCCTGGGCTCAATGGGCATTGGACGAGATGGCACTCAACTGGGTTTCCGGGACAGCTGCTAGGAAAGCTGATGGTATGTGAAGTTCCTGAGGCAGGTGGAGTCGTGTTGGCACTGGAAGACCTGTGTGGCTCCTTCGGCAAGTTGCCATTCAGCAACACACTGAGATCCCTAGGTGTCACATCCACTTTCAGACATATGTGCTGCCAGAGCACTTGGTTTCCATGGGAGCTGGAAATGGCTTGGGCGCTGAACTTGTCTCTGGATGTGGACTTCTTAGCGCCTTGAGTCAGGATCTGCATGGATGTTTTGTGTGGGTGTTCAACATGCTTGATTTCATCCTCCTGGGCTCAATGGGCATTGGACGAGATGGCACCCAACTGGGTTTCCGGGACAGCTGCTAGGAAAGCTGATGCTATGTGAAGTTCCTGAGGCAGGTGGAGTGGTTTTGGCACTGGAAGACCTGTGCTGCTCCTTCGGCAAGTTGCCATTCTGCAACAGACTGAGATCCCTAGGTGTCACATCCACTTTCAGACATATGTGCTGCCAGAGCACTTGGTTTCCATGGTAGCTTGAAATGGCTTGGGCGCTGAACTTGTCTCTGGATGTGGACTTCTTAGCGCCTTGAGTCAGGATCTACATGGTTGCTTTGTGTGGGTGTTCAACATGCCTGATTTCATCCTCCTGGGCTCAATGGGCATTGGACGAGATGGCACGCAACTGGGTTTCCAGGACAGCTGCTAGGAAAGCTGATGCTATGTGAAGTTCCTGAGGCAGGTGGAGTCGTTTTGGCACTGGAAGACCTGTGCTGCTCCTTCGGCAAGTTGCCATTCAGCAATACACTGAGATCCCTAGGTGTCACATCCACTTTCAGACATATGTGCTGCCAGAGCACTTGGTTTCCATGGGAGCTGGAAATGGCTTGGGCGCTGAACTTGTCTCTGGATGTGGACTTCTTAGTGCCTTGTGTCAGGATCTACATGGTTGTTTTGTGTGGGTGTTCAACATGCCTGATTTCATCATCCTGGGCTCAATGGGCATTGGACGAGATGGCACCCAACTGGGTTTCCGGGACAGCTGCTAGGAAAGCTGATGGTATGTGAAGTTCCTGAGGCAGGTGGAGTCGTTTTGGCACTGGAAGACTTGTGCTGCTCCTTCGGCAAGTTGCCATTCAGCAACACACTGAGATCCCTAGGTGTCACATCCACTTTCAGACACATGTGCTGCCAGAGCACTTGGTTTCCATGGGAGCTGGAAATGGCTTGGGCGCTGAACTTGTCTCTGGATGTGGACTTCTTAGCGCCTTGAGTCAGGATCTACATGGTTAACTGTGTGTTTAATATGCCTGATTTCATCCTCCTGGGCTCAATGGGCATTGGACGAGATGGCACCCAACTGGGTTTCCGGGACAGCTGCTTGGAAAGCTGATGGTATGTGAAGTTCCTGAGGCAGGTGGAGTGGTTTTGGCACTGGAAGACCTGTGCTGCTCCTTCGGCAAGTTGCCATTCAGCAACACACTGAGATCCCTAGGTGTCACATCCACTTTCAGACATATGTGCTGCCAGAGCACTTGGTTTCCATGGTAGCTGGAAATGGCTTGGGCGCTGAACTTGTCTCTGGATGTGGACTTCTTAGCGCCTTGAGTCAGGATGTACATGGTTGTTTTGTGTGGGTGTTCAACATGCCTGATTTCATCCTCCTGGGCTCAATGGGCATTGGAGAAGATGGCACCAACTGGGTTTCCGGGACAGCTGCTAGGAAAGCTGATGGTATGTGAAGTTCCTGAGGCAGGTGGAGTGGTTTTGGCACTGGAAGACCTGTGCTGCTCCTTCGGCAAGTTGCCATTCAGCAACACACTGAGATCCCTAGGTGTCACATCCACTTTCAGACATATGTGCTGCCAGAGCACTTGGTTTCCATGGTAGCTGGAAATGGCTTGGGCGCTGAACTTGTCTCTGGATGTGGACTTCTTAGCGCCTTGAGTCAGGATCTACATGGTTGTTTTGTGTGGGTGTTCAACATGCCTGATTTCATCATCCTGGGCTCAATGGGCATTGGACGAGATGGCACCCAACTGGGTTTCCGGGACAGCTGCTAGGAAAGCTGATGGTATGTGAAGTTCCTGAGGCAGGTGGAGTCGTTTTGGCACTGGAAGACCTGTGCTGCTCCTTCGGCAAGTTGCCATTCAGCAACACACTGAGATCCCTAGGTGTCACATCCACTTTCAGACATATGTGCTGCCAGAGCACTTGGTTTCCATGGGAGCTGGAAATGGCTTGGGCGCTGAACTTGTCTCTGGATGTGGACTTCTTAGCGCCTTGAGTCAGGATGTACATGGTTGTTTTGTGTGGGTGTTCAACATGCCTGATTTCATCCTCCTGGGCTCAATGGGCATTGGACGAGATGGCACCCAACTGGGTTTCCGGGACAGCTGCTAGGAAAGCTGATGGTATGTGAAGTTCCTGAGGCAGGTGGAGTCGTTTTGGCACTGGAAGACATGTGCTGCTCCTTCGGCAAGTTGCCATTCAGCAACACACTGAGATCCCTAGGTGTCACATCCACTTTCAGACATATGTGCTGCCAGAGCACTTGGTTTCCATGGGAGCTGGAAATGGCTTGGGCGCTGAACTTGTCTCTGGATGTGGACTTCTTAGCGCCTTGAGTCAGGATCTACATGGTTGCTTTGTGTGGGTGTTCAACATGCCTGATTTCATCCTCCTGGGCTCAATGGGCATTGGACGAGATGGCACGCAACTGGGTTTCCGGGACAGCTGCTAGGAAAGCTGATGGTATGTGAAGTTCCTGAGGCAGGTGGAGTCGTTTTGGCACTGGAAGACCTGTGCTGCTCCTTCGGCAAGTTGCCATTCAGCAACACACTGAGATCCCTAGGTGTCACATCCACTTTCAGACATATGTGCTGCCAGAGCACTTGGTTTCCATGGGAGCTGGAAATGGCTTGGGCGCTGAACTTGTCTCTGGATGTGGACTTCTTAGCGCCTTGAGTCAGGATCTACATGGTTGTTTTGTGTGGGTGTTGAACATGCCTGATTTCATCCTCCTGGGCTCAATGGGCATTGGACGAGATGGCACCCAACTGGGTTTCCGGGACAGCTGCTAGGAAAGCTGATGGTATGTGAAGTTCCTGAGGCAGGTGGAGTGGTTTTGGCACTGGAAGACCTGTGCTGCTCCTTCGGCAAGTTGCCATTCAGCAACACACTGAGATCCCTAGGTGTCACATCCACTTTCAGACATATGTGCTGCCAGAGCACTTGGTTTCCATGGGAGCTGGAAATGGCTTGGGCGCTGAACTTGTCTCTGGATGTGGACTTCTTAGCGCCTTGAGTCAGGATCTACATGGTTGTTTTGTGTGGGTGTTCAACATGACTGATTTCATCCTCTTGGGCTCAATGGGCATTGGACGAGATGGCACCCAACTGGGTTTCCGGGACAGCTGCTAGGAAAGCTGATGGTATGTGAAGTTCCTGAGGCAGGTGGAGTCGTTTTGGCACTGGAAGACCTGTGCTGCTCCTTCGGCAAGTTGCCATTCAGCAACACACTGAGATCCCTAGGTGTCACATCCACTTTCAGACATATGTGCTGCCAGAGCACTTGGTTTCCATGGGAGCTGGAAATGGCTTGGGCGCTGAACTTGTCTCTGGATGTGGACTTCTTAGCGCCTTGAGTCAGGATCTACATGGTTGTTTTGTGTGGGTGTTCAACATGCCTGATTTCATCCTCCTGGGCTCAATGGGCATTGGACGAGATGGCACTCAACTGGGTTTCCGGGACAGCTGCTAGGAAAGCTGATGGTATGTGAAGTTCCTGAGGCAGGTGGAGTCGTTTTGGCACTGGAAGACCTGTGCTGCTCCTTCGGCAAGTTGCCATTCAGCAACACACTGAGATCCCTAGGTGTCACATCTACTTTCAGACATATGTGCTGCCAGAGCACTTGGTTTCCATGGGAGCTGGAAATGGCTTGGGCGCTGAACTTGTCTCTGGATGTGGACTTCTTAGCGCCTTGAGTCAGGATCTACATGGTTGTTTTGTGTGGGTGTTCAACATGCCTGATTTCGTCATCCTGGGCTCAATGGGCATTGGACGAGATGGCACCCAACTGGGTTTCCGGGACAGCTGCTAGGAAAGCTGATGGTATGTGAAGTTCCTGAGGCAGGTGGAGTGGTTTTGGCACTGGAAGACCTGTGCTGCTCCTTCGGCAAGTTGCCATTCAGCAACACACTGAGATTCCTAGGTGTCACATCCACTTTCAGACATATGTGCTGCCAGAGCACTTGGTTTCCATGGTAGCTGGAAATGGCTTGGGCGCTGAACTTGTCTCTGGATGTGGACTTCTTAGCGCCTTGAGTCAGGATCTACATGGTTGTTTTGTGTGGGTGTTCAACATGCCTGATTTCATCATCCTGGGCTCAATGGGCATTGGATGAGATGGCACCCAACTGGGTTTCCGGGACAGCTGCTAGGAAAGCTGATGGTATGTGAAGTTCCTGAGGCAGGTGGAGTCATTTTGGCACTGGAAGACTTGTGCTGCTCCTTCGGCAAGTTGCCATTCAGCAACACACTGAGATCCCTAGGTGTCACATCCACTTTCAGACATATGTGCTGCCAGAGCACTTGGTTTCCATGGGAGCTGGAAATGGCTTGGGCGCTGAACTTGTCTCTGGATGTGGACTTCTTAGCGCCTTGAGTCAGGATCTGCATGGATGTTATGTGTGGGTGTTCAACATGCTTGATTTCATCCTCCTGGGCTCAATGGGCATTGGACGAGATGGCACCCAACTGGGTTTCCGGGACAGCTGCGAGGAAAGCTGATGGTATGTGAAGTTCCTGAGGCAGGTGGAGTGGTTTTGGCACTGGAAGACCTGTGCTGCTCCTTCGGCAAGTTGCCATTCAGCAACACACTGAGATCCCTAGGTGTCACATCCACTTTCAGACATATGTGCTGCCAGAGCACTTGGTTTCCATGGGAGCTGGAAATGGCTTGGCCGCTGAACTTGTCTCTGGATGTGAAATTCTTAGCGCCTTGAGTCAGGATCTACATGGTTGCTTTGTGTGGGTGTTCAACATGCCTAATTTCATCCTCCTGGGCTCAATGGGCATTGGACGAGATGGCACCCAACTGGGTTTCCGGGACAGCTGCTAGGAAAGCTGATGGTATGTGAAGTTCCTGAGGCAGGTGGAGTCGTTTTGGCACTGGAAGACCTGTGCTGCTCCTTCGGCAAGTTGCCATTCAGCAACACACTGAGATCCCTAGGTGTCACATCCACTTTCAGACATATGTGCTGCCAGAGCACTTGGTTTCCATGGGAGCTGGAAATGGCTTGGGCGCTGAACTTGTCTCTGGATGTGGACTTCTTAGCGCCTTGAGTCAGGATGTACATGGTTGTTTTGTGTGGGTGTTCAACATGCCTGATTTCATCCTCCTGGGCTCAATGGGCATTGGACGAGATGGCACCCAACTGGGTTTCCGGGACAGCTGCTAGGAAAGCTGATGCTATGTGAAGTTCCTGAGGCAGGTGGAGTCGTTTTGGCACTGGAAGACCTGTGCTGCTCCTTCGGCAAGTTGCCATTCAGCAACACACTGAGATCCCTAGGTGTCACATCCACTTTCAGACATATGTGCTGCCAGAGCACTTGGTTTCCATGGGAGCTGGAAATGGCTTGGGCGCTGAACTTGTCTCTGGATGTGGACTTCTTAGCGCCTTGAGTCAGGTTCTACATGGTTAATTGTGTGTTCAACATGCTTGATTTCATCCTCCTGGGCTCAATGGGCATTGGACGAGATGGCACCCAACTGGGTTTCCGGGACAGCTGCTAGGAAAGCTGATGGTATGTGAAGTTCCTGAGGCAGGTGGAGTCGTTTTGGCACTGGAAGACCTGTGCTGCTCCTTCGGCAAGTTGCCATTCAGCAACACACTGAGATCCCTAGGTGTCACATCCACTTTCAGACATATGTGCTGCCAGAGCACTTGGTTTCCATGGGAGCTGGAAATGGCTTGGGCGCTGAACTTGTCTCTGGATGTGGATTTCTTAGCGCCTTGAGTCAGGATCTACATGGTTGTTTTGTGTGGGTGTTCAACATGCCTGATTTCATCCTCCTGGGCTCAATGGGCATTGGAGAAGATGGCACCCAACTGGGTTTCCGGGACAGCTGCTAGGAAAGCTGATGGTATGTGAAGTTCCTGAGGCAGGTGGAGTGGTTTTGGCACTGGAAGACCTGTGTGGCTCCTTCGGCAAGTTGCCATTCAGCAACACACTGAGATCCCTAGGTGTCACATCCACTTTCAGACATATGTGCTGCCAGAGCACTTGGTTTCCATGGTAGCTGGAAATGGCTTGGGCGCTGAACTTGTCTCTGGATGTGGACTTCTTAGCGCCTTGAGTCAGGATGTACATGGTTGTTTTGTGTGGGTGTTCAACATGCCTGATTTCATTATCCTGGGCTCAATGGGCATTGGACGAGATGGCACCCAACTGGGTTTCCGGGACAGCTGCTAGGAAAGCTGAGGTATGTGAAGTTCCTGAGGCAGGTGGAGTCGTTTTGGCACTGGAAGACCTGTGCTGCTCCTTCGGCAAGTTGCCATTCAGCAACACACTGAGATCCCTAGGTGTCACATCCACTTTCAGACATATGTGCTGCCAGAGCACTTGGTTTCCATGGGAGCTGGAAATGGCTTGGGCGCTGAACTTGTCTCTGGATGTGGACTTCTTAGCGCCTTGAGTCAGGATGTACATGGTTGTTTTGTGTGGGTGTTCAACATGCCTGATTTCATCATCCTGGGCTCAATGGGCATTGGACGAGATGGCACCCAACTGGGTTTCCGGGACAGCTGCTAGGAAAGCTGATGCTATGTGAAGTTCTGAGGCAGGTGGAGTCGTTTTGGCACTGGAAGACCTGTGCTGCTCCTTCGGCAAGTTGCCATTCAGCAACACACTGAGATCCCTAGGTGTCACATCCACTTTCAGACATATGTGCTGCCAGAGCACTTGGTTTCCATGGGAGCTGGAAATGGCTTGGGCGCTGAACTTGTCTCTGGATGTGGACTTCTTAGCGCCTTGAGTCAGGATCTACATGGTTGTTTTGTGTGGGTGTTCAACATGCCTGATTTCATCCTCTGGGCTCAATGGGCATTGGACGAGATGGCACCCAACTGGGTTTCCGGGACAGCTGCTAGGAAAGCTGATGGTATGTGAAGTTCCTGAGGCAGGTGGAGTCGTTTTGGCACTGGAAGACCTGTGCTGCTCCTTCGGCAAGTTGCCATTCACCAACACACTGAGATCCCTAGGTGTCACATCCACTTTCAGACATATGTGCTGCCAGAGCACTTGGTTTCCATGGGAGCTGGAAATGGCTTGGGCGCTGAACTTGTCTCTGGATGTGGACTTCTTAGCGCCTTGAGTCAGGATCTACATGGTTGTTTTGTGTGGGTGTTCAACATGCTGATTTCATCCTCCTGGGCTCAATGGGCATTGGACGAGATGGCACCCAACTGGGTTTCCGGGACAGCTGCTAGGAAAGCTGATGCTATGTGAAGTTCCTGAGGCAGGTGGAGTCGTTTTGGCACTGGAAGACCTGTGCTGCTCCTTCGGCAAGTTGCCATTCAGCAACACACTGAGATCCCTAGGTGTCACATCCACTTTCAGACATATGTGCTGCCAGAGCACTTGGTTTCCATGGTAGCTGGAAATGGCTTGGGCGCTGAACTTGTCTCTGGATGTGGACTTCTTAGCGCCTTGAGTCAGGATCTACATGGTTGTTTTGTGTGGGTGTTCAACATGCCTGATTTCATCCTCCTGGGCTCAATGGGCATTGGACGAGATGGCACCCAACTGGGTTTCCGGGACAGCTGCTAGGAAAGCTGATGGTATGTGAAGTTCCTGAGGCAGGTGGAGTGGTTTTGGCACTGGAAGACCTGTGCTGCTCCTTCGGCAAGTTGCCATTCAGCAACACACTGAGATCCCTAGGTGTCACATCCACTTTCAGACATATGTGCTGCCAGAGCACTTGGTTTCCATGGGAGCTGGAAATGGCTTGGGCGCTGAACTTGTCTCTGGATGTGGACTTCTTAGCGCCTTGAGTCAGGATCTACATGATTGCTTTGTGTGGGTGTTCAACATGCCTGATTTCATCCTCCTGGGCTCAATGGGCATTGGACGAGATGGCACCCAACTGGGTTTCCGGGACAGCTGCTAGGAAAGCTGATGGTATGTGAAGTTCCTGAGGCAGGTGGAGTCATTTTGGCACTGGAAGACCTGTGCTGCTCCTTCGGCAAGTTGCCATTCAGCAACACACTGAGATCCCTAGGTGTCACATCCACTTTCAGACATATGTGCTGCCAGAGCACTTGGTTTCCATGGGAGCTGGAAATGGCTTGGGCGCTGAACTTGTCTCTGGATGTGGATTTCTTAGCGCCTTGAGTCAGGATGTACATGGTTGTTTTGTGTGGGTGTTGAACATGCCTGATTTCATCCTCCTGGGCTCAATGGGCATTGGACGAGATGGCACCCAACTGGGTTTCCGGGACAGCTGCTAGGAAAGCTGATGGTATGTGAAGTTCCTGAGGCAGGTGGAGTCGTTTTGGCACTGGAAGACCTGTGCTGCTCCTTCGGCAAGTTGCCATTCAGCAACACACTGAGATCCCTAGGTGTCACATCCACTTTCAGACATATGTGTTGCCAGAGCACTTGGTTTCCATGGGAGCTGGAAATGGCTTGGGCGCTGAACTTGTCTCTGGATGTGGACTTCTTAGCGCCTTGAGTCAGGATCTACATGGTTGTTTTGTGTGGGTGTTCAACATGCCTGATTTCATCCTCCTGGGCTCAATGGGCATTGGACGAGATGGCACCCAACTGGGTTTCCGGGACAGCTGCTAGGAAAGCTGATGGTATGTGAAGTTCCTGAGGCAGGTGGAGTCGTTTTGGCACTGGAAGACCTGTGCTGCTCCTTCGGCAAGTTGCCATTCAGCAACACACTGAGATCCCTAGGTGTCACATCCACTTTCAGACATATGTGCTGCCAGAGCACTTGGTTTCCATGGGAGCTGGAAATGGCTTGGGCGCTGAACTTGTCTCTGGATGTGGACTTCTTAGCGCCTTGAGTCAGGATCTACATGGTTGTTTTGTGTGGGTGTTCAACATGCCTGATTTCATCATCCTGGGCTCAATGGGCATTGGACGAGATGGCACGCAACTGGGTTTCCGGGACAGCTGCTAGGAAAGCTGATGGCATGTGAAGTTCCTGAGGCAGGTGGAGTCGTTTTGGCACTGGAAGACCTGTGCTGCTATTCGGCAAGTTGCCATTCAGCAACACACTGAGATCCCTAGGTGTCACATCCACTTTCAGACATATGTGCTGCCAGAGCACTTGGTTTCCATGGGAGCTGGAAATGGCTTGGGCGCTGAACTTGTCTCTGGATGTGGACTTCTTAGCGCCTTGAGTCAGGATCTACATGGATGTTTTGTGTGGGTGTTCAACATGCCTGATTTCATCCTCCTGGGCTCAATGGGCATTGGACGAGATGGCACCCAACTGGGTTTCCGGGACAGCTGCTAGGAAAGCTGATGGTATGTGAAGTTCCTGAGGCAGGTGGAGTCGTTTTGGCACTGGAAGACCTGTGCTGCTCCTTCGGCAAGTTGCCATTCAGCAACACACTGAGATCCCTAGGTGTCACATCCACTTTCAGACATATGTGCTGCCAGAGCACTTGGTTTCCATGGTAGCTGGAAATGGCTTGGGCGCTGAACTTGTCTCTGGATGTGGACTTCTTAGCGCCTTTAGTCAGGATGTACATGGTTGTTTTGTGTGGGTGTTCAACATGCCTGATTTCATCCTCCTGGGCTCAATGGGCATTGGACGAGATGGCACCCAACTGGGTTTCCGGGACAGCTGCTAGGAAAGCTGATGGTATGTGAAGTTCCTGAGGCAGGTGGAGTGGTTTTGGCACTGGAAGACCTGTGCTGCTCCTTCGGCAAGTTGCCATTCAGCAACACACTGAGATCCCTAGGTGTCACATCCACTTTCAGACATATGTGCTGCCAGAGCACTTGGTTTCCATGGGAGCTGGAAATGGCTTGGGCGCTGAACTTGTCTCTGGATGTGGACTTCTTAGCGCCTTGAGTCAGGATCTACATGGTTGTTTTGTGTGGGTGTTCAACATGCCTGATTTCATCCTCCTGGGCTCAATGGGCATTGGACGAGATGGCACCCAACTGGGTTTCCGGGACAGCTGCTAGGAAAGCTGATGGTATGTGAAGTTCCTGAGGCATGTGGAGTCGTTTTGGCACTGGAAGACCTGTGCTGCTCCTTCGGCAAGTTGCCATTCAGCAACACACTGAGATCCCTAGGTGTCACATCCACTTTCAGACATATGTGCTGCCAGAGCACTTGGTTTCCATGGGAGCTGGAAATGGCTTGGGCGCTGAACTTGTCTCTGGATGTGGATTTCTTAGCGCCTTGAGTCAGGATGTACATGGTTGTTTTGTGTGGGTGTTCAACATGCCTGATTTCATCCTCCTGGGCTCAATGGGCATTGGACGAGATGGCACCCAACTGGGTTTCCGGGACAGCTGCTAGGAAAGCTGATGGTATGTGAAGTTCCTGAGGCAGGTGGAGTGGTTTTGGCACTGGAAGACCTGTGCTGCTCCTTCGGCAAGTTGCCATTCAGCAACACACTGAGATCCCTAGGTGTCACATCCACTTTCAGACATATGTGCTGCCAGAGCACTTGGTTTCCATGGGAGCTGGAAATGGCTTGGGCGCTGAACTTGTCTCTGGATGTGGACTTCTTAGCGCCTTGAGTCAGGATCTACATGGTTGTTTTGTGTGGGTGTTCAACATGCCTGATTTCATCAATCTGGGCTCAATGGGCATTGGACGAGATGGCACCCAACTGGGTTTCCGGGACAGCTGCTAGGAAAGCTGATGGTATGTGAAGTTCCTGAGGCAGGTGGAGTGGTTTTGGCACTGGAAGACCTGTGCTGCTCCTTCGGCAAGTTGCCATTCAGCAACACACTGAGATCCCTAGGTGTCACATCCACTTTCAGACATATGTGCTGCCAGAGCACTTGGTTTCCATGGTAGCTGGAAATGGCTTGGGCGCTGAACTTGTCTCTGGATGTGGACTTCTTAGTGCCTTGAGTCAGGATGTACATGGTTGTTTTGTGTGGGTGTTCAACATGCCTGATTTCATCATCCTGGGCTCAATGGGCATTGGACGAGATGGCACCCAACTGGGTTTCCGGGACAGCTGCTAGGAAAGCTGATGGCATGTGAAGTTCCTGAGGCAGGTGGAGTGGTTTTGGCACTGGAAGACCTGTGCTGCTCCTTCGGCAAGTTGCCATTCAGCAACACACTGAGATCCCTAGGTGTCACATCCACTTTCAGACACATGTGCTGCCAGAGCACTTGGTTTCCATGGTAGCTGGAAATGGCTTGGGCGCTGAACTTGTCTCTGGATGTGGACTTCTTAGCGCCTTGAGTCAGGATCTACATGGTTGTTTTGTGTGGGTGTTCAACATGCTGATTTCATCATCCTGGGCTCAATGGGCATTGGACGAGATGGCACCCAACTGGGTTTCCGGGACAGCTGCTAGGAAAGCTGATGGTATGTGAAGTTCCTGAGGCAGGTGGAGTGGTTTTGGCACTGGAAGACCTGTGCTGCTCCTTCGGCAAGTTGCCATTCAGCAACACACTGAGATCCCTAGGTGTCACATCCACTTTCAGACATATGTGCTGCCAGAGCACTTGGTTTCCATGGTAGCTGGAAATGGCTTGGGCGCTGAACTTGTCTCTGGATGTGGACTTCTTAGCGCCTTGAGTCAGGATGTACATGGTTGTTTTGTGTGGGTGTTGAACATGCCTGATTTCATCCTCCTGGGCTCAATGGGCATTGGACGAGATGGCACCCAACTGGGTTTCCGGGACAGCTGCTAGGAAAGCTGATGGTATGTGAAGTTCCTGAGGCAGGTGGAGTGGTTTTGGCACTGGAAGACCTGTGCTGCTCCTTCGGCAAGTTGCCATTCAGCAACACACTGAGATCCCTAGGTGTCACATCCACTTTCAGACATATGTGCTGCCAGAGCACTTGGTTTCCATGGGAGCTGGAAATGGCTTGGGCGCTGAACTTGTCTCTGGATGTGGACTTCTTAGCGCCTTGAGTCAGGATCTACATGGTTGTTTTGTGTGGGTGTTCAACATGCCTGATTTCATCATCCTGGGCTCAATGGGCATTGGACGAGATGGCACCCAACTGGGTTTCCGGGACAGCTGCTAGGAAAGCTGATGGTATGTGAAGTTCCTGAGGCAGGTGGAGTGGTTTTGGCACTGGAAGACCTGTGCTGCTCCTTCGGCAAGTTGCCATTCAGCAACACACTGAGATTCCTAGGTGTCACATCCACTTTCAGACATATGTGCTGCCAGAGCACTTGGTTTCCATGGGAGCTGGAAATGGCTTGGGCGCTGAACTTGTCTCTGGATGTGGACTTCTTAGCGCCTTGAGTCAGGATCTACATGGTTGTTTTGTGTGGGTGTTCAACATGCCTGATTTCATCATCCTGGGCTCAATGGGCATTGGACGAGATGGCACCCAACTGGGTTTCCGGGACAGCTGCTAGGAAAGCTGATGGCATGTGAAGTTCCTGAGGCAGGTGGAGTGGTTTTGGCACTGGAAGACCTGTGCTGCTCCTTCGGCAAGTTGCCATTCAGCAACACACTGAGATCCCTAGGTGTCACATCCACTTTCAGACATATGTGCTGCCAGAGCACTTGGTTTCCATGGGAGCTGGAAATGGCTTGGGCGCTGAACTTGTCTCTGGATGTGGACTTCTTAGCGCCTTGAGTCAGGATCTACATGGTTGTTTTGTGTGGGTGTTCAACATGCCTGATTTCATCCTCCTGGGCTCAATGGGCATTGGACGAGATGGCACCCAACTGGGTTTCCGGGACAGCTGCTAGGAAAGCTGATGGTATGTGAAGTTCCTGAGGCAGGTGGAGTGGTTTTGGCACTGGAAGACCTGTGCTGCTCCTTCGGCAAGTTGCCATTCAGCAACACACTGAGATCTTTAGGTGTCACATCCACTTTCAGACATATGTGCTGCCAGAGCACCTGGTTTCCATGGGAGCTGGAAATGGCTTGTGTGCTGAACTTGTCTCTGGATGTGGACTTGTTAGGCCTTGAGTCAGGATGTACATGGTTGTTTTGTGTGGGTGTTCAACATGCCTGATTTCATCCTCCTGGGCTCAATGGGCATTGGACGAGATGGCACCCAACTGGGTTTCCGGGACAGCTGCTAGGAAAGCTGATGGTATGTGAAGTTCCTGAGGCAGGTGGAGTCGTTTTTGGCACTGGAAGACCTGTGCTGCTCCTTCGGCAAGTTGCCATTCAGCAACACACTGAGATCCCTAGGTGTCACATCCACTTTCAGACATATGTGCTGCCAGAGCACTTGGTTTCCATGGGAGCTGGAAATGGCTTGGGCGCTGAACTTGTCTCTGGATGTGGACTTCTTAGCGCCTTGAGTCAGGATCTACATGGTTGTTTTGTGTGGGTGTTCAACATGCTTGATTTCATCCTCCTGGGCTCAATGGGCATTGGACGAGATGGCACCCAACTGGGTTTCCGGACAGCTGCTAGGAAAGCTGATGGTATGTGAAGTTCCTGAGGCAGGTGGAGTCGTTTTGGCACTGGAAGACCTGTGCTGCTCCTTCGGCAAGTTGCCATTCAGCAACACACTGAGATCCCTAGGTGTCACATCCACTTTCAGACATATGTGCTGCCAGAGCACTTGGTTTCCATGGGAGCTGGAAATGGCTTGGGCGCTGAACTTGTCTCTGGATGTGGACTTCTTAGCGCCTTGAGTCAGGATCTACATGGTTGTTTTGTGTGGGTGTTCAACATGCCTGATTTCATCCTCCTGGGCTCAATGGGCATTGGACGAGATGGCACCCAACTGGGTTTCCGGGACAGCTGCTAGGAAAGCTGATGGTATGTGAAGTTCCTGAGGCAGGTGGAGTGGTTTTGGCACTGGAAGACCTGTGCTGCTCCTTCGGCAAGTTGCCATTCAGCAACACACTGAGATCCCTAGGTGTCACATCCACTTTCAGACATATGTGCTGCCAGAGCACTTGGTTTCCATGGGAGCTGGAAATGGCTTGGGCGCTGAACTTGTCTCTGGATGTGGACTTCTTAGCGCCTTGAGTCAGGATCTACATGGTTGTTTTGTGTGGGTGTTCAACATGCCTGATTTCATCCTCCTGGGCTCAATGGGCATTGGACGAGATGGCACCCAACTGGGTTTCCAGGACAGCTGCTAGGAAAGCTGATGGTATGTGAAGTTCCTGAGGCAGGTGGAGTCGTTTTGGCACTGGAAGACCTGTGCTGCTCCTTCGGCAAGTTGCCATTCAGGAACACACTGAGATCCCTAGGTGTCACATCCACTTTCAGACATATGTGCTGCCAGAGCACTTGGTTTCCATGGTAGCTGGAAATGGCTTGGGCGCTGAACTTGTCTCTGGATGTGGACTTCTTAGCGCCTTGAGTCAGGATCTACATGGTTGTTTTGTGTGGGTGTTCAACATGCTGATTTCATCCTCCTGGGCTCAATGGGCATTGGACGAGATGGCACCCAACTGGGTTTCCGGGACAGCTGCTAGGAAAGCTGATGGTATGTGAAGTTCCTGAGGCAGGTGGAGTGGTTTTGGCACTGGAAGACCTGTGCTGCTCCTTCGGCAAGTTGCCATTCAGCAACACACTGAGATCCCTAGGTGTCACATCCACTTTCAGACATATGTGCTGCCAGAGCACTTGGTTTCCATGGGAGCTGGAAATGGCTTGGGCGCTGAACTTGTCTCTGGATGTGGACTTCTTAGCGCCTTGAGTCAGGATCTACATGGTTGTTTTGTGTGGGTGTTCAACATGCCTGATTTCATCATCCTGGGCTCAATGGGCATTGGACGAGATGGCACCCAACTGGGTTTCCGGGACAGCTGCTAGGAAAGCTGATGGTATGTGAAGTTCCTGAGGCAGGTGGAGTCGTTTTGGCACTGGAAGACCTGTGCTGCTCCTTCGGCAAGTTGCCATTCAGCAACACACTGAGATCCCTAGGTGTCACATCCACTTTCAGACATATGTGCTGCCAGAGCACTTGGTTTCCATGGTAGCTGGAAATGGCTTGGGCGCTGAACTTGTCTCTGGATGTGGACTTCTTAGCGCCTTGAGTCAGGATCTACATGGTTGTTTTGTGTGGGTGTTCAACATGCCTGATTTCATCATCCTGGGCTCAATGGGCATTGGACGAGATGGCACCCAACTGGGTTTCCGGGACAGCTGCTAGGAAAGCTGATGGTATGTGAAGTTCCTGAGGCAGGTGGAGTCGTTTTGGCACTGGAAGAGCTGTGCTGCTCCTTCGGCAAGTTGCCATTCAGCAACACACTGAGATCCCTAGGTGTCACATCCACTTTCAGACATATGTGCTGCCAGAGCACTTGGTTTCCATGGGAGCTGGAAATGGCTTGGGCGCTGAACTTGTCTCTGGATGTGGACTTCTTAGCGCCTTGAGTCAGGATCTACATGGTTGTTTTGTGTGGGTGTTCAACATGCCTGATTTCATCATCCTGGGCTCAATGGGCATTGGACGAGATGGCACCCAACTGGGTTTCCGGGACAGCTGCTAGGAAAGCTGATGGTATGTGAAGTTCCTGAGGCAGGTGGAGTCGTTTTGGCACTGGAAGAGCTGTGCTGCTCCTTCGGCAAGTTGCCATTCACCAACACACTGAGATCCCTAGGTGTCACATCCACTTTCAGACATATGTGCTGCCAGAGCACTTGGTTTCCATGGTAGCTGGAAATGGCTTGGGCGCTGAACTTGTCTCTGGATGTGGACTTCTTAGCGCCTTGAGTCAGGATCTACATGGTTGTTTTGTGTGGGTGTTCAACATGCCTGATTTCATCATCCTGGGCTCAATGGGCATTGGACGAGATGGCACCCAACTGGGTTTCCGGGACATCTGCTAGGAAAGCTGATGGTATGTGAAGTTCCTGAGGCAGGTGGAGTCGTTTTGGCACTGGAAGAGCTGTGCTGCTCCTTCGGCAAGTTGCCATTCACCAACACACTGAGATCCCTAGGTGTCACATCCACTTTCAGACATATGTGCTGCCAGAGCACTTGGTTTCCATGGTAGCTGGAAATGGCTTGGGCGCTGAACTTGTCTCTGGATGTGGACTTCTTAGCGCCTTGAGTCAGGATCTACATGGTTGTTTTGTGTGGGTGTTCAACATGCTGATTTCATCATCCTGGGCTCAATGGGCATTGGACGAGATGGGACCCAACTGGGTTTCCGGGACAGCTGCTAGGAAAGCTGATGGTATGTGAAGTTCCTGAGGCAGGTGGAGTCGTTTTGGCACTGGAAGAGCTGTGCTGCTCCTTCGGCAAGTTGCCATTCACCAACACACTGAGATCCCTAGGTGTCACATCCACTTTCAGACATATGTGCTGCCAGAGCACTTGGTTTCCATGGGAGCTGGAAATGGCTTGGGCGCTGAACTTGACTCTGGATGTGGACTTCTTCGCAACTTTAGTCAGGATCTGCATGCTTGATTTGTGTGGGTGTTCACCATTGCTGATTTCATCATCCTGGGCTCAGTGGGCATTGGACGAGATGGGACCGTACTGTGTTTCCGGGACATCTGTTAGGAAAGCTGACAGCATGTGAAGTTCCTGAGCCGGTTGGAGTCGTTTTGGCACTGGAAGACAATGCTGCTACTTCGGCAAGTTGCCATTCACCAACACACTGAGATCCCTAGGTGTCACATCCACTTTCAGACATATGTGCTGCCAGAGCACTTGGTTTCCATGGTAGCTGGAAATGGCTTGGGCGCTGAACTTGTCTCTGGATGTGGACTTCTTAGCGCCTTGAGTCAGGATCTACATGGTTGTTTTGTGTGGGTGTTCAACATGCCTGATTTCATCATCCTGGGCTCAATGGGCATTGGACGAGATGGGACCCAACTGGGTTTCCGGGACAGCTGCTAGGAAAGCTGATGGTATGTGAAGTTCCTGAGGCAGGTGGAGTCGTTTTGGCACTGGAAGAGCTGTGCTGCTCCTTCGGCAAGTTGCCATTCACCAACACACTGAGATCCCTAGGTGTCACATCCACTTTCAGACATATGTGCTGCCAGAGCACTTGGTTTCCATGGTAGCTGGAAATGGCTTGGGCGCTGAACTTGTCTCTGGATGTGGACTTCTTAGCGCCTTGAGTCAGGATCTACATGGTTGTTTTGTGTGGGTGTTCAACATGCCTGATTTCATCATCCTGGGCTCAATGGGCATTGGACGAGATGGCACCAACTGGGTTTCCGGGACAGCTGCTAGGAAAGCTGATGGTATGTGAAGTTCCTGAGGCAGGTGGAGTCGTTTTGGCACTGGAAGACCTGTGCTGCTCCTTCGGCAAGTTGCCATTCACCAACACACTGAGATCCCAAGTGTCACATCCACTTTCAGACATATGTGCTGCCAGAGCACTTGGTTTCCATGGTAGCTGGAAATGGCTTGGGCGCTGAACTTGTCTCTGGATGTGGACTTCTTAGCGCCTTGAGTCAGGATCTACATGGTTGTTTTGTGTGGGTGTTCAACATGCCTGATTTCATCATCCTGGGCTCAATGGGCATTGGACGAGATGGCACCCAACTGGGTTTCCGGGACATCTGCTAGGAAAGCTGATGGTATGTGAAGTTCCTGAGGCAGGTGGAGTCGTTTTGGCACTGGAAGACCTGTGCTGCTCCTTCGGCAAGTTGCCATTCACCAACACACTGAGATCCCTAGGTGTCACATCCACTTTCAGACATATGTGCTGCCAGAGCACTTGGTTTCCATGGTAGCTGGAAATGGCTTGGGCGCTGAACTTGTCTCTGGATGTGGACTTCTTAGCGCCTTGAGTCAGGATCTACATGGTTGTTTTGTGTGGGTGTTCAACATGCCTGATTTCATCATCCTGGGCTCAATGGGCATTTGATGGGATGGGTCCCAACTGGGTTTCCGGGACATCTGCTAGGAAAGCTGATGGTATGTGAAGTTCCTGAGGCAGGTGGAGTCGTTTTGGCACTGGAAGAGCTGTGCTGCTCCTTCGGCAAGTTGCCATTCACCAACACACTGAGATCCCTAGGTGTCACATCCACTTTCAGACATATGTGCTGCCAGAGCACTTGGTTTCCATGGTAGCTGGAAATGGCTTGGGCGCTGAACTTGTCTCTGGATGTGGACTTCTTAGCGCCTTGAGTCAGGATCTACATGGTTGTTTTGTGTGGGTGTTCAACATGCCTGATTTCATCATCCTGGGTTCAATGGGCATTGGACATGATGGAACCCAAATGGGTTTCCGGGACATCTGCTAGGAAAGCTGATGGTATGTGAAGTTCCTGAGGCAGGTGGAGTCGTTTTGGCACTGGAAGAGCTGTGCTGCTCCTTCGGCAAGTTGCCATTCACCAACACACTGAGATCCCTAGGTGTCACATCCACTTTCAGACATATGTGCTGCCAGAGCACTTGGTTTCCATGGTAGCTGGAAATGGCTTGGGCGCTGAACTTGTCTCTGGATGTGGACTTCTTAGCGCCTTGAGTCAGGATCTACATGGTTGTTTTGTGTGGGTGTTCAACATGCCTGATTTCATCATCCTGGGCTCAATGGGCATTGGACAAGATGGGACCCAAGTGGGTTTCCGGGACATCTGGTAGGAAAGCTGATGGTATGTGAAGTTCCTGAGGCAGGTGGAGTCGTTTTGGCACTGGAAGAGCTGTGCTGCTCCTTCGGCAAGTTGCCATTCACCAACACACTGAGATCCCTAGGTGTCACATCCACTTTCAGACATATGTGCTGCCAGAGCACTTGGTTTCCATGGTAGCTGGAAATGGCTTGGGCGCTGAACTTGTCTCTGGATGTGGACTTCTTAGCGCCTTGAGTCAGGATCTACATGGTTGTTTTGTGTGGGTGTTCAACATGCCTGATTTCATCATCCTGGGCTCAATGGGCAGTTGATTAGATGTGTCCCAAGTGGGTTTCCGGGACATCTGCTAGGAAAGCTGATGGTATGTGAAGTTCCTGAGGCAGGTGGAGTCGTTTTGGCACTGGAAGACCTGTGCTGCTCCTTCGGCAAGTTGCCATTCACCAACACACTGAGATCCCTAGGTGTCACATCCACTTTCAGACATATGTGCTGCCAGAGTACTTGGTTTCCATGGGAGCTGGAAATGGCTTGGGCGCTGAACTTGTCTCTGGATGTGGACTTCTTAGCGCCTTGAGTCAGGATCTACATGGTTGTTTTGTGTGGGTGTTCAACATGCCTGATTTCATCATCCTTGGCTCAATGGGCATTGGACGAGATGGCACCCAACTGGGTTTCCGGGACATCTGCTAGGAAAGCTGATGGTATGTGAAGTTCCTGAGGCAGGTGGAGTCGTTTTGGCACTGGAAGAGCTGTGCTGCTCCTTCGGCAAGTTGCCATTCACCAACACACTGAGATCCCTAGGTGTCACATCCACTTTCAGACATATGTGCTGCCAGAGCACTTGGTTTCCATGGTAGCTGGAAATGGCTTGGGCGCTGAACTTGTCTCTGGATGTGGACTTCTTAGCGCCTTGAGTCAGGATCTACATGGTTGTTTTGTGTGGATGTTCAACATGCCTGATATCATCATCCTGGGCTCAATGGGCATTGGACGAGATGGCACCCAACTGGGTTCCGGGACATCTGCTAGGAAAGCTGATGGTATGTGAAGTTCCTGAGGCAGGTGGAGTCATTTTGGCACTGGAAGAGCTGTGCTGCTCTTCGGCAAGTTGCCATTCACCAACACACTGAGATCCCTAGTGTCACATCCACTTTCAGACATATGTGCTGCCAGAGCACTTGGTTTCCATGGTAGCTGGAAATGGCTTGGGCGCTGAACTTGTCTCTGGATGTGGACTTCTTAGCGCCTTGAGTCAGGATCTACATGGTTGTTTTGGTGGGTGTTCAACATGCCTGATTTCATCATCCTGGGCTCAATCGGCATTGGACGAGATGGGACCCAAGTGGGTTTCCGGGACATTTGCTAGGAAAGCTGATGGTATGTGAAGTTCCTGAGGCAGGTGGAGTCGTTTTGGCACTGGACGAGCTGTGCTGCTCCTTCGGCAAGTTGCCATTCACCAACACACTTAGATCCCTGGGTCTCACATCCTCTTTCAGACATATGTGCTGCCAGAGCACTTGGTTTCCATGGTAGCTGGAAATGGCTTGGGCATTGAACTTGTCTCTGGATGTGGACTTCTTAGCGCCTTGAGTCAGGATCTACATGGTTGTTTTGTGTGGCTGTTCAACATGGAAAATTTCATCATCCTGGGCTCAATGGGCATTGGACAAGACGGGACCCAAGTGGGTTTCCGGGACATCTGGTAGGAAAGCTGATGGTATGTAAAGTTCCTGATACAGGTGGAGTCGTTTTGGCACTGGAAGAGCTGTGCTGCTCCTTCGGCAAGTTGCCATTAACCAATACACTGAGATCCCTGTTTCTCACATCTTCTTTCAGGCATATGTGCTGCCAGAGCACTTGGTTTCCATGGTAGCTGGAAATGGCTTGGGCGCTGAACTTGTCTCTGGATGTGGACTTCTTAGCGCCTTGAGTCAGGATCTACATGGTTGTTTTGTGTGGATATTCAACATGCATGTTTTCATCATCCTGGGCTCACTGGGCATTGGACAAGATGGGACCCAAGTGGGTTTCCGGGACATCTGCTAGGAAAGCTGATGGTATGTGAAGTTCCTGAGGCAGGTGGAGTCGTTTTGGCACTGGAAGAGCTGTGCTGCTCCTTCAGCAAGTTGCCATTCACCAACACACTGAGATCCCTAGGTGTCACATCCTCTTTCAGACATATGTGCTGCCAGAGCACTTGGTTTCCATGGTAGCTGGAAATGGCTTGGGCGCTGAACTTGTCTCTGGATGTGGACTTCTTAGTGCCATGAGTCAGGATCCACATGGTTGTTTTGTGTGGGGTGGGTGTTCAACATGGCAAATTTCATCATCCTCGGCTCAATGGGCATTGGACAAGATGGGACAGAACTCGGTTTCCGGGACATCTGGTAGGAAAGCTGATGGTATGTGAAGTTCCTGAGGCACTTGGAGTTGTTTTGGCACTGGAAGACTTGTCCTGCTCCTTCGGCAAGTTGCCATTCACCAACACACTGAGAACCCTAGGTGTCACATCCACTTTCAGAAATATGTGCTGCCCGAGCACTTGGTTTCCATGGTAGCTGGAAATGGCTTGGGCGCTGAACTTGTCTCTGGATGTGGACTTCTTAGCGCTTTGAGTGAGGATCCACATGGTTGTTTTGTGTGGGTGTTCAACATGGCTAATTTCATCATCCTGGGCTCAATGGGCATTGGACGAGATGGGTACCCAAGTGAGTTTCCGGGACATCTGGTAGGAAAGCTGATGGTATGTGAAGTGCCTGAGGCAGGTGGAGTCATATTGGCAATGGATGACCTGTCCTTCTCCTTCAGCTAGTTGCCATTCACCAACACACTGAGATCCTAGGTGTCACATCCACTTTCAGACATATGTGCTGCCAGAGCACTTGGTTTCCATGGTAGCTGGAAATGGCTTGGGCGCTGAACTTGTCTCTGGATGTGGAGATCTCAGCGCCTTGAGTGAGGATCCACATGGTTGTTTTGTGTGGGTGTTCAACATGGCGAATTTCATCATCCTGAGCTCAATGGGCATTGGACAAGATGGGACAGAACTCGGTTTCCGGGACATCTGGTAGGAAAGCTGATGGTATGTGAAGTTGCTGAGGCAGGTGGAGTCATTTTGGCACTGGAAGAGCTGTGCTGCTCCTTCGGCAAGGTGCCATTCACCAACACACTGAGATCCCTAGGTGTCACATCCACTTTCAGACATATGTGCTGCCAGAGCACTTGGTTTCCATGGTAGCTGGAAATGGCTTGGGCGCTGAACTTGTCGCTGGATGTGGACTTTTTAGCGCCTTGAGTCAGGATCCACATGGTTGTTTTGTGTGGCGTGGGTGTTCAACATGCCTGGTTTCATCATCCTGGGCTCAATGGGCATTGGACAAGATGGGACCCAAGTCGGTTTCTGGGACATCGGGTAGGAAACCTGATGGTATGTGAAGTTCCTGAGGCAGGTGGAGTGGTTTTGGCACTGGAAGAGCTGTGCTGCTCCTTCGGCAAGGTGCCATTCACCAACACACTGAGATCCCTAGGTGTCACATCCACTTTCAGACATATGTGCTGCCAGATCACATGGTTTCCATGGTAGCTGGAAATGGCTTGGGCGCTGAACTTGTCTCTGGATGTGGACTTCTTAGTGCCTTGAGTGCGGATCCAGATGGTTGTTTTGTGTGGGTGTTCAACATGCCTGGTTGTTTCATCATCCTGGGCTCAATGGGCATTGGACAAGATGGGTCCCAAGTCCGTTTCCGGGGCATCTGGTAGGAAAGCTGATGGTATGTGAAGTTCCTGAGGCAGGTGGAGTCGTTTTGGGACTGGAAGACCTGTGCTGCTCCTTCGGCAAGTTGCCATTCACCAACACACTGAGATCCCTAGGTGTCACATCCACTTTCAGACATATGTGCTGCCAGAGCACTTGGTTTCCATGGTAGCTGGAAATGGCTTGGGCGCTGAACTTGTCTCTGGATGTGGACTTCTTAGTCCTTTCAGTCAGGATCTACATGGTTGTTTTGTGTGCGTGTTCAACATGCCTGATTTCATCATTCTCTGGCTCAATGGGCATTGGAAGTGATGGGACAGAACTCGGTATCCGGGACATCTGGTAGGAAAGCTGATGGTATGTGAAGTTCCTGAGGCAGGTGGAGTCGTTTTGGCACTGGAAGAGCTGTGCTACTCCTTCAGGCAAGTTGCCATTCACCAACACACTGAGATCCCTAGGTGTCACATCCTCTTTCAGACATATGTGCTGCCAGAGCACTTGGTTTCCATGGGAGCTGGAAATGGCTTGGGCGCTGAACTTGTCTCTGGATGTGGACTTCTTAATGCCATGAGTCAGGATCCACATGGTTGTTTTGTGTGGGGTGGGTGTTCAACATGGCAAATTTCATCATCCTGAGCTCAATGGGCATTGGACGAGAGGGGTACCCAAGTGGGTTTCCGGGACATCTGGTAGGAAAGCTGATGGTATGTGAAGTTCCTGAGGCAGGTGGAGTCGTTTTGGCACTGGAAGACCTGTGCTGCTCCTTCGGCAAGTTGCCATTCACCAACACACTGAGATCCCTAGGTGTCACATCCACTTTCAGACATATGTGCTGCCAGAGCACTTGGTTTCCATGGTAGCTGGAAATGGCTTGGGCGCTGAACTTGTCTCTGGATGTGGACTTCTTAGTCGCCTTGAGTCAGGATCTACATGGTTGTTTTGTGTGGGTGTTCATCATGCCTGATTTCATCATCCTGGCTCAATGGGCATTGGACAGAGATGGGACAGAACTCGGTTTCCGGGACATCTGCTAGGAAAGCTGATGGTATGTGAAGTTCCTGAGGCAGGTGGAGTCGTTTTGGCACTGGAAGAGCTGTGCTGCTCCTTCGGCAAGTTGCCATTCACCAACACACTGAGATCCCTAGGTGTCACATCCACTTTCAGACATATGTGCTGCCAGAGCACTTGGTTTCCATGGTAGCTGGAAATGGCTTGGGCGCTGAACTTGTCTCTGGATGTGGACTTCTTAGCGCCTTGAGTCAGGATCCACATGGTTGTTTTGTGTGGGTGTTCAACATGGCTAATTTCATCATCCTGGGCTCAATGGGCATTGGACGAGATGGGTACCCAAGTGGGTTTCCGGGACATCTGGTAGGAAAGCTGATGGTATGTGAAGTTCCTGAGGCAGGTGGAGTCATATTGGCACTGGAAGACCTGTCCTGCTCCTTCAGCTAGTTGCCATTCACCAACACACTGAGATCCCTAGGTGTCACATCCACTTTCAGACATATGTGCTGCCAGAGCACTTGGTTTCCATGGTAGCTGGAAATGGCTTGGGCGCTGAACTTGTCTCTGGATGTGGACTTCTTAGCGCCTTGAGTCAGGATCCACATGGTTGTTTTGTGTGGGTGTGTTCAACATGCTGATTTCATCATCCTGGGCTCAATGGGCATTGGACAAGATGGGACCCAGTCGGTTTCCGGGACATCTGCTAGGAAAGCTGATGGTATGTGAAGTTCCTGAGGCAGGTGGAGTCGTTTTGGCACTGGAAGAGCTGTGCTGCTCCTTCGGCAAGTTGCCATTCACCAACACACTGAGATCCTAGGTGTCACATCCACTTTCAGACATATGTGCTGCCAGAGCACTTGGTTTCCATGGTAGCTGGAAATGGCTTGGGCGCTGAACTTGTCTCTGGATGTGGACTTCTTAGCGCCTTGAGTCAGGATCTACATGGTTGTTTTGTGTGGCTGTTCAACATGCCTGATTTCATCATCCTGGGCTCAATGGGCATTGGACAAGATGGGACCCAAGTCGGTTTCCGGGACATCTGCGTAGGAAAGCTGATGGTATGTGAAGTTCCTGAGGCAGGTGGAGTCGTTTTGGCACTGGAAGAGCTGTGCTGCTCCTTCGGCAAGTTGCCATTCACCAACACACTGAGATCCTAGGTGTCACATCCTCTTTCAAACATATGTTCTGCCCGAGCACTTGGTTTCCATGGTAGCTGGAAATGGCTTGGGCGCTGAACTTGTCTCTGGATGTGGACTTCTTAGCGCCTTGAGTCAGGATCTACATGGTTGTTTTGTGTGCGTGTTCAACATGGCGAATTTCATCATCCTGAGCTCAATGGGCATTGTACGAGATGGCACCCAACTCGGTTTCCGGGACATCTGCTAGGAAAGCTGATGGTATGTGAAGTTCCTGAGGCAGGTGGAGTCGTTTTGGCACTGGAAGAGCTGTGCTGCTCCTTCGGCAAGTTGCCATTCAGCAACACACTGAGATCCCTAGGTGTCACATCCACTTTCAGACATATGTGCTGCCAGAGCACTTGGTTTCCATGGTAGCTGGGAATGGCTTGGGCGCTGAACTTGTCTCTGGATGTGGACTTCTTAGCGCCTTGAGTCAGGATCGACATGGTTGTTTTGTGTGGGTGTTCAGCATGCAAGATTTCATCATCCTGGGCTCAATGGGCATTGGACGGGATGGCACCCAACTGGGTTTCCGGGACATCTGGTAGGAAAACTGATGGTATGTGAAGTTCCTGAGGCAGGTGGAGTCGTTTTGGCACTGGAAGAGCTGTGCTGCTCCTTCGGCAAGTTGCCATTCACCAACACACTGAGATCCCTAGGTGTCACATCCACTTTCAGACATATGTGCTGCCAGAGCACTTGGTTTCCATGGGAGCTGGAAATGGCTTGGGCGCTGAACTTGTCTCTGGATGTGGACTTCTTAGTCGCCTTGAGTCAGGATCTACATGGTTGTTTTGTGTGGCGTGTTCAACATGCCTGATTTCATCATCCTGGCTCAATGTGCATTGGACGAGATGGGACAGAACTCGGTTTCCGGGACATCTGCTAGGAAAGCTGATGGTATGTGAAGTTCCTGAGGCAGGTGGAGTCGTTTTGGCACTGGAAGAGCTGTGCTGCTCCTTCGGCAAGTTGCCATTCACCAACACACTGAGATCCCTAGGTGTCACATCCACTATCAGACATATGTGCTGCCAGAGCACTTGGTTTCCATGGTAGCTGGAAATGGCTTGGGCGCTGAACTTGTCTCTGGATGTGGAGATCTCAGCGCCTTGAGTGAGGATCCACATGGTTGTTTTGTGTGGGTGTTCAACATGGCAAATTTCATCATCCTGGGCTCAATGTGCATTGGACAACATGGGACAGAACTCGGTTTCCGGGACATCTGGTAGGAAAGCTGATGGTATGTGAAGTTCCTGAGGCAGGTGGAGTCGTTTTGGCACTTGAAGAGCTGTGCTGCTCCTTCGGCAAGGTGCCATTCACCAACACACTGAGATCCCTAGGTGTCACATCCACTTTCAGACCTATGTGCTGCCAGAGCACTTGGTTTCCACGGTAGCTGGAAATGGCTTGGGCGCTGAACTTGTCTCTGGATGTGGACTTCTTAGCGCCTTGAGTGAGGATCCACATGGTTGTTTTGAGTGGGTGTTCAACATGGCTAATTTCATCATCCTGGGCTCAATGGGCATTGGACGAGAGGGGTACCCAAGTGGGTTTCCGGGACATCTGGTAGGAAAGCTGATGGTATGTGAAGTTCCTGAGGCAGGTGGAGTCATATTGGCACTGGAAGACCTGTCCTGCTCCTTCAGCTAGTTGCCGTTCACCAACACACTGAGATCCCTAGGTGTCACATCCACTTTCAGACATATGTGCTGCCAGAGCACTTGGTTTCCATGGTAGCTGGAAATGGCTTGGGCGCTGAACTTGTCTCTGGATGTGGACTTCTTAATGCCATGAGTCAGGATCCACATGGTTGTTTTGTGTGGGGTGGGTGTTCAACATGCTTGATTTCATCATCCTCGGCTCAATGGGCATTGGACAAGATGGGACCCAAGTCGGTTTCCGGGACATCTGCTAGGAAAGCTGATGGTATGTGAAATTCCTGAGGCAGGTGGAGTCGTTTTGGCACTGGAAGAGCTGTGCTGCTCCTTCGGCAAGTTGCCATTCACCAACACACTGAGATCCTAGGTGTGACATCCTCTTTCAGACATATGTTCTGCCAGAGCACTTGGTTTCCATGGTAGCTGGAAATGGCTTGGGCGCTGAACTTGTCTCTGGATGTGGACTTCTTAGCGCCTTGAGTCAGGATCCACATGGTTGTTTTGTGTGCGTGTTCATCATGCCTAATTTCATCCTCCTCGGCTCAATGGGCATTGGACGAGATGGCACCCAACTCGGTTTCCGGGACAGCTGCTAGGAAAGCTGATGGTATGTGAAGTTCCTGAGGCAGGTGGAGTCGTTTTGGCACTGGAAGACCTGTGCTGCTCCTTCGGCAAGTTGCCGTTCAGCAACACACTGAGATCCCTAGGTGTCACATCCAATTTCAGACCTATGTGCTGCCAGAGCACTTGGTTTCCACGGTAGCTGGAAATGGCTTGGGCGCTGAACTTGTCTCTGGATGTGGACTTCTTAGCGCCTTGAGTCAGGATCCACATGGTTGTTTTGTGTGGGTGTTCAGCATGCATGATTTCATCCTCCTGGGCACAATGGGCATTGGACGAGATGGTACCCAAGTGGGTTTCCGGGACATATGGTAGGAAAACTGATGGTATGTGAAGTTCCTGAGGCTGGTGGAGTCGTTTTGGCACTGGAAGAGCTGTGCTGCTCCTTCGGCAAGGTGCCGTTCACCAACACACTGAGATCCCTAGGTGTCACATCCACTTTCAGACATATGTGCTGCCAGAGCACTTGGTTTCCATGGGAGCTGGAAATGGCTTGGGCGCTGAACTTGTCTCTGGATGTGGACTTCTTAGTCCCTTGAGTCAGGATCTACATGGTTGTTTTGTGTGCGTGTTCATCATGCCTGATTTCATCATCCTGGCTCAATGGGCATTGGAAGAGATGGGACCGAACTCGGTTTCCGGGACATCTGGTAGGAAAGCTGATGGTATGTGAAGTTCCTGAGGCAGGTGGAGTCGTTTTGGCACTGGAAGAGCTGTGCTGCTCCTTCGGCAAGTTGCCATTCACCAACGCACTGAGATCCCTAGGTGTCACATCCACTTTCAGACATATGTGCTGCCAGAGCACTTGGTTTCCATGGTAGCTGGAAATGGCTTGGGCGCTGAACTTGTCTCTGGATGTGGACTTCTTAGCGCCTTGAGTGAGGATCCACATGGTTGTTTTGTGTGGGTGTTCAACATGGCAAATTTCATCATCCTGGGCTCAATGTGCATTGGACAACATGGGACAGAACTCGGTTTCCGGGACATCTGCTAGGAAAGCTGATGGTATGTGAAGTTCCTGAGGCAGGTGGAGTCGTTTTGGCACTTGAAGAGCTGTGCTGCTCCTTCGGCAAGGTGCCATTCACCAACACACTGAGATCCCTAGGTGTCACATCCACTTTCAGACATATGTGCTGCCAGAGCACTTGGTTTCCATGGTAGCTGGAAATGGCTTGGGCGCTGAACTTGTCTCTGGATGTGGACTTCTTAGCGCCTTGAGTGAGGATCCACATGGTTGTTTTGAGTGGGTGTTCAACATGGCTAATTTCATCATCCTGGGCTCAATGGGCATTGGACGAGAGGGGTACCCAAGTGGGTTTCCGGGACATCTGGTAGGAAAGCTGATGGTATGTGAAGTTCCTGAGGCAGGTGGAGTCATATTGGCACTGGAAGACCTGTCCTGCTCCTTCAGCTAGTTGCCGTTCACCAACACACTGAGATCCCTAGGTGTCACATCCACTTTCAGACATATGTGCTGCCAGAGCACTTGGTTTCCATGGTAGCTGGAAATGGCTTGGGCACTGAACTTGTCTCTGGATGTGGACTTCTTAATGCCATGAGTCAGGATCCACATGGTTGTTTTGTGTGGGGTGGGTGTTCAACATGCTTGATTTCATCATCCTCGGCTCAATGGGCATTGGACAAGATGGGACCCAAGTCGGTTTCCGGGACATCTGCTAGGAAAGCTGATGGTATGTGAAATTCCTGAGGCAGGTGGAGTCGTTTTGGCACTGGAAGAGCTGTGCTGCTCCTTCGGCAAGTTGCCATTCACCAACACACTGAGATCCTAGGTGTGACATCCTCTTTCAGACATATGTTCTGCCAGAGCACTTGGTTTCCATGGTAGCTGGAAATGGCTTGGGCGCTGAACTTGTCTCTGGATGTGGACTTCTTAGCGCCTTGAGTCAGGATCCACATGGTTGTTTTGTGTGCGTGTTCATCATGCCTAATTTCATCATCCTCGGCTCAATGGGCATTGTACGAGATGGCACCCAACTCGGTTTCCGGGACATCTGCTAGGAAAGCTGATGGTATGTGAAGTTCCTGAGGCAGGTGGAGTCGTTTTGGCACTGGAAGACCTGTGCTGCTCCTTCGGCAAGTTGCCGTTCACCAACACACTGAGATCCCTGGGTGTCACATCCAATTTCAGACCTATGTGCTGCCAGAGCACTTGGTTTCCACGGTAGCTGGAAATGGCTTGGGCGCTGAACTTGTCTCTGGATGTGGACTTCTTAGCGCCTTGAGTCAGGATCCACATGGTTGTTTTGTGTGGGTGTTCAGCATGCATGATTTCATCCTCCTGGGCTCAATGGGCATTGGACGAGATGGTACCCAAGTGGGTTTCCGGGACATATGGTAGGAAAACTGATGGTATGTGAAGTTCCTGAGGCTGGTGGAGTCGTTTTGGCACTGGAAGAGCTGTGCTGCTCCTTCGGAAAGGTGCCGTTCACCAACACACTGAGATCCCTAGGTGTCACATCCACTTTCAGACATATGTGCTGCCAGAGCACTTGGTTTCCATGGGAGCTGGAAATGGCTTGGGCGCTGAACTTGTCTCTGGATGTGGACTTCTTAGTCCCTTGAGTCAGGATCTACATGGTTGTTTTGTGTGCGTGTTCATCATGCCTGATTTCATCATCCTGGGCTCAATGGGCATTGGAAGAGATGGGACAGAACTCGGTTTCCGGGACATCTGGTAGGAAAGCTGATGGTATGTGAAGTTCCTGAGGCAGGTGGAGTCGTTTTGGCACTGGAAGAGCTGTGCTGCTCCTTCGGCAAGTTGCCATTCACCAACGCACTGAGATCCCTAGGTGTCACATCCACTTTCAGACATATGTGCTGCCAGAGCACTTGGTTTCCATGGGAGCTGGAAATGGCTTGGGCGCTCAACTTGTCTCTGGATGTGGACTTCTTAGCGAATTGAGTGAGGATCCACATGTTTGTTTTGTGTGGGTGTTCAACATGGCAAATTTCATCATCCTGGGCTCAATGTGCATTGCACAACATGGGACAGAACTCGGTTTCCGGGACATCTGCTAGTAAAGCTGATAGTATGTGAAGTTCCTGAGGCAGGTGGAGTCGTTTTGGCACTTGAAGAGCTGTGCTGCTCCTTCGGCAAGGTGCCATTCACCAACGCACTGAGATCCCTAGGTGTCACATCCACTTTCAGACATATGTGCTGCCAGAGCACTTGGTTTCCATGGTAGCTGGAAATGGCTTGGGCGCTGAACTTGTCTCTGGATGTGGACTTCTTAGCGCCTTGAGTGAGGATCCACATGGTTGTTTTGAGTGGGTGTTCAACATGGCTAATTTCATCATCCTGGGCTTAATGGGCATTGGACGAGAGGGGTACCCAAGTGGGTTTCCGGGACATCTGGTAGGAAAGCTGATGGTATGTGAAGTTCCTGAGGCTGGTGGAGTCATATTGGCACTGGAAGACCTGTCCTGCTCCTTCAGCTAGTTGCCGTTCACCAACACACTGAGATCCCTAGGTGTCACATCCACTTTCAGACATATGTGCTGCCAGAGCACTTGGTTTCCATGGTAGCTGGAAATGGCTTGGGCACTGAACTTGTCTCTGGATGTGGACTTCTTAGCGCCTTGAGTCAGGATCTACATGGTTGTTTTGTGTGGGGTGGGTGTTCAACATGCTTGATTTCATCATCCTGGGCTCAATGGGCATTGGACAAGATGGGACCCAAGTCGGTTTCCGGGACATCTGCTAGGAAAGCTGATGGTATGTGAAATTCCTGAGGCAGGTGGAGTCGTTTTGGCACTGGAAGAGCTGTGCTGCTCCTTCGGCAAGTTGCCATTCACCAACACACTGAGATCCTAGGTGTCACATCCTCTTTCAGACATATGTTCTGCCAGAGCACTTGGTTTCCATGGTAGGTGGAAATGGCTTGGGCGCTGAACTTGTCTCTGGATGTGGACTTCTTAGCGCCTTGAGTCAGGATCCACATGGTTGTTTTGTGTGGGTGTTCACCATGCCTAATTTTATCATCGTGGACTCAATGGGCATTGTACGAGATGGCACCCAACTCGGTTTCCGGGACATCTGCTAGGAAAGCTGATGGTATGTGAAGTTCCTGAGGCAGGTGGAGTCGTTTTGGCACTGGAAGAGCTGTGCTGCTCCTTCGGCAAGTTGCCGTTCACCAACACACTGAGATCCCTGGGTGTCACATCCAATTTCAGACCTATGTGCTGCCAGAGCACTTGGTTTCCATGGTAGCTGGAAATGGCTTGGGCGCTGAACTTGGCTCTGGATGTGGACTTCTTAGCGCCTTGAGTCAGGATCCACATGGTTGTTTTGTGTGGGTGTTCAGCATGCATGATTTCATTCTCCTGGGCTCAATGGGCATTGGACGAGATGGTACCCAAGTCGGTTTCCGGGACATCTGGTAGGAAAGCTGATGGTATGTGAAGTTCCTGAGGCTGGTGGAGTCGTTTTGGCACTGGAAGAGCTGTGCTGCTCCTTCGGCAAGGTGCCGTTCACCAACACACTGAGATCCCTGGGTGTCACATCCACTTTCAGACATATGTGCTGCCAGAGCACTTGGTTTCCATGGGAGCTGGAAATGGCTTGGGCGCTGAACTTGTCTCTGGATGTGGACTTCTTAGCGCCTTGAGTCAGGATCCACATGGTTGTTTTGTGTGGGTGTTCAACATGCCTGATTTCATCATCCTGGGCTCAATGGGCATTGGACAAGATGGGACAGAACTCGGTTTCCGGGACATCTGCTAGGAAAGCTGATGGTATGTGAAGTTCCTGAGGCAGGTGGAGTCGTTTTGGCACTGGAAGAGCTGTGCTGCTCCTTCGGCAAGTTGCCATTCACCAACACACTGAGATCCCTAGGTGTCACATCCACTTTCAGACATATGTGCTGCCAGAGCACTTGTTTTCCATGGCAGCTGGAAATGGCTTGGGCGCTGAACTAGTCTCTGGATGTGGACTTCTTAGCGCCTTGAGTGAGGATCCACATGGTTGTTTTGTGTGGGTGTTCAACATGGCTAATTTCATCATCCTGGGCTCAATGGGCATTGGACGAGAGGGGTACCCAAGTGGGTTTCCGGGACATCTGGTAGGAAAGCTGATGGTATGTGAAGTTCCTGAGGCACTTGGAGTTGTTTTGGCACTTGAAGTGCTGTGCTGCTCCTTCGGCAAGGTGCCATTCACCAACACACTGAGAACCCTAGGTGTCACATCCACTTTCAGAAATATGTGCTGCCAGAGCACTTGGTTTCCATGGTAGCTGGAAATGGCTTGGGCGCTGAACTTGTCTCTGGATGTGGACTTCTTAATGCCATGAGTGAGGATCCACATGGTTGTTTTGTGTGGGTGTTCAACATGGCTAATTTCGTTATCCTGGGCTCAATGGGCATTGGACGAGAGGGGTACCCAAGTGGGTTTCCGGGACATCTGGTAGGAAAGCTGATGGTATGTGAAGTTCCTGAGGCAGGTGGAGTCATATTCGCAATGGAAGACCTGTCCTGCTCCTTCAGCTAGTTGCAGTTCACCAACACACTGAGATCCCTGGGTGTCACATCCAATTTCAGACCTATGTGCTGCCAGAGCACTTGGTTTCCACGGTAGCTGGAAATGGCTTGGGCGCTGAACTTGTCTCTGGATGTGGACTTCTTAGCGCCTTGAGTCAGGATCCACATGGTTGTTTTGTGTGGGTGTTCAGCATGCATGATTTCATCCTCCTGGGCTCAATGGGCATTGGACGAGATGGTACCCAAGTCGGTTTCCGGGACATCTGGTAGGAAAACTGATGGTATGTGAAGTTCCTGAGGCAGGTGGAGTCGTTTTGGCACTGGAAGAGCTGTGCTGCTCCTTCGGCAAGGTGCCGTTTACCAACACACTGAGATCCCTAGGTGTCACATCCACTTTCAGACATATGTGCTGCCAGAGCACTTGGTTTCCATGGGAGCTGGAAATGGCTTGGGCGCTGAACTTGTCTCTGGATGTGGACTTCTTAGTCCCTTGAGTCAGGATCTACATGGTTGTTTTGTGTGCGTGTTCATCATGCCTGATTTCATCATCCTCTGCTCAATGGGCATTGGAAGAGATGGGACAGAACTCGGTATCCGGGACTTCTGCTAGGAAAGCTGATGGTATGTGAAGTTCCTGAGGCAGGTGGAGTCGTTTTGGCACTGGAAGAGCTGTGCTGCTCCTTCGGCAAGTTGCCATTCACCAACGCACTGAGATCCCTAGGTGTCACATCCACTTTCAGACATATGTGCTGCCAGAGCACTTGGTTTCCATGGTAGCTGGAAATGGCTTGGGCGCTGAACTTGTCTCTGGATGTGGAGATCTCAGCGCCTTGAGTGAGGATCCACATGGTTGTTTTGTGTGGGTGTTCAACATGGCAAATTTCATCATCCTGGGCTCAATGGGCATTGGACAACATGGGACAGAACTCGGTTTCCGGGACATCTGCTAGGAAAGCTGATGGTATGTGAAGTTCCTGAGGCAGGTGGAGTCATATTGGCACTGGAAGAGCTGTCCTGCTCCTTCAGCTAGTTGCCGTTCACCAACACACTGAGATCCCTAGGTGTCACATCCACTTTCAGACTTATGTGCTGCCAGAGCACTTGGTTTCCATGGTAGCTGGAAATGGCTTGGGCGCTGAACTTGTCTCTGGATGTGGACTTCTTAATGCCATGAGTCAGGATCCACATGGTTGTTTTGTGTGGGGTGGGTGTTCAACATGGCGAATTTCATCATCCTGGGCTCAATGGGCATTGGACAAGATGGGACCCAAGTCGGTTTCCGGGACATCTGCTAGGAAAGCTGATGGTATGTGAAATTCCTGAGGCAGGTGGAGTCGTTTTGGCACTGGAAGAGCTGTGCTGCTCCTTCGGCAAGTTGCTATTCACCAACACACTGAGATCCTAGGTGTGACATCCTCTTTCAGACATATGTTCTGCCAGAGCACTTGGTTTCCATGGTAGCTGGAAATGGCTTGGGCGCTGAACTTGTCTCTGGATGTGGACTTCTTAGCGCCTTGAGTCAGGATCCACATGGTTGTTTTGTGTGCGTGTTCATCATGCCTAATTTTATCATCGTGGACTCAATGGGCATTGTACGAGATGGCACCCAACTCGGTTTCCGGGACATCTGCTAGGAAAGCTGATGGTATGTGAAGTTCCTGAGGCAGGTGGAGTCGTTTTGGCACTGGAAGAGCTGTGCTGCTCCTTCGGCAAGTTGCCGTTCACCAACACACTGAGATCCCTGGGTGTCACATCCAATTTCAGACCTATGTGCTGCCAGAGCACTTGGTTTCCACGGTAGCTGGAAATGGCTTGGGCGCTGAACTTGTCTCTGGATGTGGACTTCTTAGCGCCTTGAGTCAGGATCCACATGGTTGTTTTGTGTGGGTGTTCAGCATGCATGATTTCATTCTCCTGGGCTCAATGGGCATTGGACGAGATGGGACAGAACTCGGTTTCCGGGACATCTGCTAGGAAAACTGATGGTATGTGAAGTTCCTGAGGCTGGTGGAGTCGTTTTGGCACTGGAAGAGCTGTGCTGCTCCTTCGGCAAGGTGCCGTTCACCAACACACTGAGATCCCTGGGTGTCACATCCACTTTCAGACATATGTGCTGCCAGAGCACTTGGTTTCCATGGGAGCTGGAAATGGCTTGGGCGCTGAACTTGTCTCTGGATGTGGACTTCTTAGTCCCTTGAGTCAGGATCTACATGGTTGTTTTGTGTGCGTGTTCATCATGCCTGATTTCATCATCCTCTGCTCAATGGGCATTGGAAGAGATGGGACAGAACTCGGTATCCGGGACTTCTGCTAGGAAAGCTGATGGTATGTGAAGTTCCTGAGGCAGGTGGAGTCGTTTTGGCACTGGAAGAGCTGTGCTGCTCCTTCGGCAAGTTGCCATTCACCAACGCACTGAGATCCCTAGGTGTCACATCCACTTTCAGACATATGTGCTGCCAGAGCACTTGGTTTCCATGGGAGCTGGAAATGCCTTGGGCGCTGAACTTGTCTCTGGATGTGGAGATCTCAGCGCCTTGAGTGAGGATCCACATGGTTGTTTTGTGTGGGTGTTCAACATGGCAAATTTCATCATCCTGGGCTCAATGTGCATTGGACAACATGGGACAGAACTCGGTTTCCGGGACATCTGCTAGGAAAGCTGATGGTATGTGAAGTTCCTGAGGCAGGTGGAGTCGTTTTGGCACTGGAAGAGCTGTCCTGCTCCTTCAGCTAGTTGCCGTTCACCAACACACTGAGATCCCTAGGTGTCACATCCACTTTCAGACTTATGTGCTGCCAGAGCACTTGGTTTCCATGGTAGCTGGAAATGGCTTGGGCACTGAACTTGTCTCTGGATGTGGACTTCTTAATGCCATGAGTGAGGATCCACATGGTTGTTTTGTGTGGGGTGGGTGTTCAACATGCTTGATTTCATCATCCTGGGCTCAATGGGCATTGTACGAGATGGCACCCAACTCGGTTTCTGGGACATCTGCTAGGAAAGCTGATGGTATGTGAAGTTCCTGAGGCAGGTGGAGTCGTTTTGGCACTGGAAGAGCTGTGCTGCTCCTTCGGCAAGTTGCCATTCACCAACACACTGAGATCCTAGGTGTGACATCCTCTTTCAGACATATGTTCCGCCCGAGCACTTGGTTTCCATGGTAGGTGGAAATGGCTTGGGCGCTGAACTTGTCTCTGGATGTGGACTTCTTAGCGCCTTGAGTCAGGATCCACATGGTTGTTTTGTGTGCGTGTTCATCATGCCTAATTTTATCATCGTGGACTCAATGGGCATTGTACGAGATGGCACCCAACTCGGTTTCCGGGACATCTGCTAGGAAAGCTGATGGTATGTGAAGTTCCTGAGGCAGGTGGAGTCGTTTTGGCACTGGAAGAGCTGTGCTGCTCCTTCGGCAAGTTGCCGTTCACCAACACACTGAGATCCCTGGGTGTCACATCCAATTTCAGACCTATATGCTGCCAGAGCACTTGGTTTCCACGGTAGCTGGAAATGGCTTGGGCGCTGAACTTGTCTCTGGATGTGGACTTCTTAGCGCCTTGAGTGAGGATCCACATGGTTGTTTTGTGTGGGTGTTCAGCATGCATGATTTCATTCTCCTGGGCTCAATGGGCATTGGACGAGATGGTACCCAAGTCGGTTTCCGGGACATCTGCTAGGAAAACTGATGGTATGTGAAGTTCCTGAGGGTGGTGGAGTCGTTTTGGCACTGGAAGAGCTGTGCTGCTCCTTCGGCAAGGTGCCGTTCACCAACACACTGAGATCCCTGGGTGTCACATCCACTTTCACACATATGTGCTGCCAGAGCACTTGGTTTCCATGGTAGCTGGAAATGGCTTGGGCGCTGAACTTGTCTCTGGATGTGGACTTCTTAGTCCCTTGAGTCAGGATCTACATGGTTGTTTTGTGTGCGTGTTCATCATGCCTGATTTCATCATCCTGGCTCAATGGGCATTGGACGAGATGGGACAAAACTCGGTATCCGGGACATCTGCTAGGAAAGCTGATGGTATGTGAAGTTCCTGAGGCAGGTGGAGTCGTTTTGGCACTGGAAGAGCTGTGCTGCTCCTTCGGCAAGTTGCCATTCACCAACGCACTGAGATCCCTAGGTGTCACATCCACTTTCAGACATATGTGCTGCCAGAGCACTTGGTTTCCATGGGAGCTGGAAATGGCTTGGGCGCTGAACTTGTCTCTGGATGTGGAGATCTCAGCGCCTTGAGTGAGGATCCACATGGTTGTTTTGTGTGGGTGTTCAACATGGCTAATTTCATCATCCTGGGCTCAATGTGCATTGGACAACATGGGACAGAACTCGGTTTCCGGGACATCTGCTAGGAAAGCTGATGGTATGTGAAGTTCCTGAGGCAGGTGGAGTCGTTTTGGCACTTGAAGAGCTGTGCTGCTCCTTCAGCAAGGTGCCATTCACCAACACACTGAGATCCCTAGGTGTCACATCCACTTTCAGACATATGTGCTGCCAGAGCACTTGGTTTCCATGGTAGCTGGAAATGGCTTGGGCGCTGAACTTGTCTCTGGATGTGGACTTCTTAGCGCCTTGAGTGAGGATCCACATGGTTGTTTTGTGTGGGTGTTCAACATGGCTAATTTCATCATCCTGGGCTCAATGGGCATTGGACGAGAGGGGTACCCAAGTGGGTTTCCGGGACATCTGGTAGGAAAGCTGATGGTATGTGAAGTTCCTGAGGCAGGTGGAGTCCTATTGGCAATGGAAGACCTGTCCTGCTCCTTCAGCTAGTTGCCATTCACCAACACACTGAGATCCCTAGGTGTCACATCCACTTTCAGACATATGTGCTGCCAGAGCACTTGGTTTCCATGGTAGCTGGAAATGGCTTGGGCGCTGAACTTGTCTCTGGATGTGGACTTCTTAATGCCATGAGTGAGTATCCACATGGTTGTTTTGTGTGGGGTGGGTGTTCATCATGCCTGATTTCATCATCCTGGGCTCAATGGGCATTGGACAAGATGGGACTCAACTCGGTTTCCGGGACATCTGCTAGGAAAGCTGATGTTATGTGAAGTTCCTGAGGCAGGTGGAGTCTTTTTGCACAGGAAGACCTATGCTGCTCCTTCGGCAAGTTGCCATTCACCAACACACTGAGATCCCTAGGTGTCACATCCACTTTCAGACATATGTGCTGCCAGAGCACTTGGTTTCCATGGGAGCTGGAAATGGCTTGGGCACTGAACTTGTCTCTGGATGTGGACTTCTTAGCGCCTTGAGTCAGGATCCACATGGTTGTTTGGCGTGGGTGTTCATCATGCCTGGTTGTATAATCTTGGGCTCAATGGGCATTGGACCAGATGGGACCCAAGACGTTTCCGGGACATCTGGTAGGAAAGCTGATGGTATGTGAAGTTCCTGAGGCAGGTGGAGTTGTTTTGGCACTGGAAGAGCTGTGCTGCTCCTTCGGCAAGTTCCCATTCACCAACACACTGAGATCCCTGGGTGTCACATCTTCTTTCAGACATATGTGCTGCCAGAGCACTTGGTTTCCATGGGAGCTGGAAATGGCTTGGGCGCTGAACTTGTCTCTGGATGTGGACTTCTTAGTCCCTTGAGTGAGGATCCACATGGTTGTTTTGTGTGGGTGTTCAACATGCCTGATTTCATCCTCCTGGGCTCAATGGGCATTGGACGAGATGGGTACCCAAGTGGGTTTCCGGGACATCTGGTAGGAAAGCTGATGGTATGTGAAGTTCCTGAGGCTCTTGGAGTTGTTTTGGCACTGGAAGACTTGTCCTGCTCCTTCAGCTAGTTGCAGTTCACCAACACACTGAGATCCCTAGGTGTCACATCCACTTTCAGACATATGTGCTGCCAGAGCACTTGGTTTCCATGGGAGCTGGAAATGGCTTGGGCGCTGAACTTGTCTCTGGATGTGGACTTCTTAATGCCATGAGTGAGGATCTACATGGTTGTTTTGTGTGGGGTGGGTGTTCAACAGGCCTGATTTCATCATCCTGGGCTCAATGGGCATTGGACAAGATGGGACCCAAGTGGGTTTCCGGGACATCTGGTAGGAAAGCTGATGTTATGTGAAGTTCCTGAGGCAGGTGGAGTCGTTTTGGCACTGGAAGACCTGTGCTGCTCCTTCGGCAAGGTGCCATTCACCAACACACTGAGATCCCTAGGTGTCACATCCTCTTTCAGACATATGTGCTGCCAGAGCACTTGGTTTCCATGGTAGCTGGAAATGGCTTGGGCGCTGAACTTGTCTCTGGATGTGGACTTCTTAGCGCCTTGAGTCAGGATCCACATGGTTGTTTTGTGTGCGTGTTCATCACGCCTAATTTTATCATCGTGGACTCAATGGGCATTGGACAAGATGGCACCGAACTCGGTTTCCGGGACATCTGCTAGGAAAGCTGATGGTATGTGAAGTTCCTGAGGCAGGTGGAGTCGTTTTGGCACTGGAAGAGCTGTGCTGCTCCTTCGGCAAGTTGCCGTTCACCAACACACTGAGATACCTGGGTGTCACATCCTCTTTCAGACCTATGTGCTGCCAGAGCACTTGGTTTCCACGGTAGCTGGAAATGGCTTGGGCGCTGAACTTGTCTCTGGATGTGGACTTCTTAGCGCCTTGAGTGAGGATCCACATGGTTGTTTTGTGTGGGTGTTCAGCATGCATGATTTCATCCTCCTGGGCTCAATGGGCATTGGACGAGATGGGACTCAACTCGGTTTCCGGGACATCTGCTAGGAAAACTGATGGTATGTGAAGTTCCTGAGGCTGGTGGAGTCGTTTTGGCACTGGAAGACCTGTGCTGCTCCTTCGGCAAGTTGCCGTTCACCAACACACTGAGATCCCTAGGTGTCACATCCACTTTCAGACATATGTGCTGCCAGAGCACTTGGTTTCCATGGTAGCTGGAAATGGCTTGGGCGCTGAACTTGTCTCTGGATGTGGAGATCTCAGCGACTTGAGTGAGGATCCACATGGTTGTTTTGTGTGGGTGTTCAACATGGCAAATTTCATCATCCTGAGCTCAATGGGCATTGGACAAGATGGGACAGAACTCGGTTTCCGGGACATCTGGTAGGAAAGCTGATGGTATGTGAAGTTTCTGAGGCACTTGGAGTTGTTTTGGCACTGGAAGACTTGTCCTGCGCCTTCGGCAAGGTGCCATTCACCAACACACTGAGAACCCTAGGTGTCACATCCACTTTCAGAAATATGTGCTGCCAGAGCACTTGGTTTCCATGGTAGCTGGAAATGGCTTGGGCGCTGAACTTGTCTCTGGATGTGGACTTCTTAGCGCCTTGAGTCAGGATCCACATGGTTGTTTTGCGTGGGGTGGGTGTTCAACATGGCAAATTTCATCATCCTGGGCTCAACGGGCATTGGACGAGATGGGTACCCAAGTGGGTTTCCGGGACATCTGGTAGGAAAGCTGATGGTATGTGAAGTTCCTGAGGCAGGTGGAGTCATATTGGCAATGGAAGACCTGTCCTGCTCCTTCAGCTAGTTGCCATTCACCAACACACTGAGATCCCTAGGTGTCACATCCACTTTCAGACATATGTGCTGCCAGAGCACTTGGTTTCCATGGGAGCTGGAAATGGCTTGGGCACTGAACTTGTCTCTGGATGTGGACTTCTTAATGCCATGAGTGAGTATCCACATGGTTGTTTTGTGTGGGGTGGGTGTTCAACATGCTTGATTTCATCATCCTGGGCTCAATGGGCATTGGACAAGATGGGACTCAACTCCGTTTCCGGGACATCTGCTAGGAAAGCTGATGGTATGTGAAGTTCCTGAGGCAGGTGGAGTCGTTTTGGCACTGGAAGACCTGTGCTGCTCCTTCGGCAAGGTGCCATTCACCAACACACTGTGAACCCTAGGTGTCACATCCACTTTCAGAAATATGTGCTGCCAGAGCACTTGGTTTCCATGGTAGCTGGAAATGGCTTGGGCGCTGAACTTGTCTCTGGATGTGGACTTCTTAGCGCCTTGAGTCAGGATCCACATGGTTGTTTTGTGTGCGTGTTCATCACGCCTAATTTTATCATCGTGGACTCAATGGGCATTGGACAAGATGGCACCGAACTCGGTTTCCGGGACATCTGCTAGGAAAGCTGATGGTATGTGAAGTTCCTGAGGCAGGTGGAGTCGTTTTGGCACTGGAAGAGCTGTGCTGCTCCTTCGGCAAGTTGCCGTTCACCAACACACTGAGATACCTGGGTGTCACATCCTCTTTCAGACCTATGTGCTGCCAGAGCACTTGGTTTCCACGGTAGCTGGAAATGGCTTGGGCGCTGAACTTGTCTCTGGATGTGGACTTCTTAGCGCCTTGAGTGAGGATCCACATGGTTGTTTTGTGTGGGTGTTCAGCATGCATGATTTCATCCTCCTGGGCTCAATGGGCATTGGACGAGATGGGACTCAACTCGGTTTCCGGGACATCTGCTAGGAAAACTGATGGTATGTGAAGTTCCTGAGGCTGGTGGAGTCGTTTTGGCACTGGAAGACCTGTGCTGCTCCTTCGGCAAGTTGCCGTTCACCAACACACTGAGATCCCTAGGTGTCACATCCACTTTCAGACATATGTGCTGCCAGAGCACTTGGTTTCCATGGTAGCTGGAAATGGCTTGGGCGCTGAACTTGTCTCTTGATGTGGAGATCTCAGCGACTTGAGTGAGGATCCACATGGTTGTTTTGTGTGGGTGTTCAACATGGCAAATTTCATCATCCTGAGCTCAATGGGCATTGGACAAGATGGGACAGAACTCGGTTTCCGGGACATCTGGTAGGAAAGCTGATGGTATGTGAAGTTTCTGAGGGATTGGAGTTGTTTTGGCACTGGAAGACTTGTCCTGCGCCTTCGGCAAGGTGCCATTCACCAACACACTGAGAACCCTAGGTGTCACATCCACTTTCAGAAATATGTGCTGCCAGAGCACTTGGTTTCCATGGTAGCTGGAAATGGCTTGGGCGCTGAACTTGTCTCTGGATGTGGACTTCTTAGCGCCTTGAGTCAGGATCCACATGGTTGTTTTGCGTGGGGTGGGTGTTCAACATGGCTAATTTCATCATCCTGGGCTCAATGGGCATTGGACGAGATGGGTACCCAAGTGGGTTTCCGGGACATCTGGTAGGAAAGCTGATGGTATGTGAAGTTCCTGAGGCAGGTGGAGTCCTATTGGCAATGGAAGACCTGTCCTGCTCCTTCAGCTAGTTGCCATTCACCAACACACTGAGATCCCTAGGTGTCACATCCACTTTCAGACATATGTGCTGCCAGAGCACTTGGTTTCCATGGGAGCTGGAAATGGCTTGGGCACTGAACTTGTCTCTGGATGTGGACTTCTTAATGCCATGAGTGAGGATCCACATGGTTGTTTTGTGTGGGGTGGATGTTCAACATGCCTGATTTCATCATCCTGGGCTCAATGGGCATTGGACAAGATGGGACTCAACTCCGTTTCCGGGACATCTGCTAGGCAAGCTGATGTTATGTGAAGTTCCTGAGGCAGGTGGAGTCTTTTTGTACAGGAAGACCTATGCTGCTCCTTCGGCAAGTTGCCATTCACCAACACACTGAGATCCCTAGGTGTCACATCCTCTTTCAGACATATGTGCTGCCAGAGCACTTGGTTTCCATGGTAGCTGGAAATGGCTTGGGCGCTGAACTTGTCTCTGGATGTGGATTCTTAGCGCCTTGAGTGAGGATCCACATGGTTGTTTGGCGTGGGTGTTCAACATGCCTGGTTGTATAATCTTGGGCTCAATGGGCATTGGACCAGATGGGACCCAAGACGTTTTCCGGGACATCTGGTAGGAAAGCTGATGGTATGTGAAGTTCCTGAGGCAGGTGGAGTTGTTTTGGCACTGGAAGAGCTGTGCTGCTCCTTCGGCAAGTTGCCATTCACCAACACACTGAGATCCCTAGGTGTCACATCTTCTTTCAGACATATGTGCTGCCAGAGCACTTGGTTTCCATGGTAGCTGGAAATGGCTTGGGCGCTGAACTTGTCTCTGGATGTGGAGATCTCAGCGCCTTGAGTGAGGATCCACATGGTTGTTTTGTGTGGGTGTTCAACATGGCAAATTTCATCATCCTGAGCTCAATGGGCATTGGACAAGATGGGACAGAACTCGGTTTCCGGGACATCTGGTAGGAAAGCTGATGGTAGGTGAAGTTCCTGAGTCTCTTGGAGTTGTTTTGGCACTGCAAGACTTGTCCTGCTCCTTCGGCAAGGTGCCATTCACCAACACACTGAGAACCCTAGGTGTCACATCCACTTTCAGAAATATGTTCTGCCCGAGCACTTGGTTTCCATGGTAGCTGGAAATGGCTTGGGCGCTGAACTTGTCTCTGGATGTGGACTTCTTAGCGCCTTGAGTGAGGATCCACATGGTTGTTTTGTGTGGGTGTTCAAAATGGCTAATTTCATCATCCTGGGCTCAATGGGCATTGGAAGTGATGGGACAGAACTCGGTATCCGGGACATCTGGTAGGAAAGCTGATGGTATGTGAAGTTCCTGAGGCAGGTGGAGTCATATTGGCAATGGAAGACCTGTCCTGCTCCTTCAGCTAGTTGCCATTCACCAACACACTGATTTCCCTGGGTCTCACATCCACTTTCAGACATATGTGCAGCCAGAGCACTTGGTTTTCATGGTAGCTGGAAATGGCTTGGGCGCTGAACTTGTCTCTGGATGTGGACTTCTTAATGCCATGAGTCAGGATCCACATGGTTGTTTTGTGTGGGGTGTTCAACATGCTTGATTTCATCATCCTGGGCTCAATGGGCATTGGACAAGATGGGACCCAAGTGGGTTTCCGGGACATCTGGTAGGAAAGCTGATGGTATGTGAAGTTCCTGAGGCAGGTGGAGTCGTTTTGGCACTGGAAGAGCTGTGCTGCTCCTTCGGCAAGTTGCCATTCACCAACACACTGAGATCCTAGGTGTCACATCCTCTTTCAGACATATGTTCTGCCCGAGCACTTGGTTTCCATGGTAGCTGGAAATGGCTTGGGCGCTGAACTTGTCTCTGGATGTGGACTTCTTAGCGCCTTGAGTCAGGATCTACATGGTTGTTTTGTGTGCGTGTTCATCATGCCTAATTTTATCATCGTTGACTCAATGGGCATTGTACGAGATGGCACCCAACTCGGTTTCCTTGACATCTGGTAGGAAAGCTGATGGTATGTGAAGTTCCTGAGGCAGGTGGAGTCGTTTTGGCACTGGAAGACCTGTCCTGCTCCTTCGGCAAGTTGCCGTTCACCACACACTGAGATCCCTGGGTGTCACATACTCTTTCAGACATATGTGCTGGCAGAGCACTTGGTTTCCACGGTAGCTGGAAATGGCTTGGGCGCTGAACTTGTCTCTGGATGTGAACTTCTTAGCGCCTTGAGTCAGGATCCACATGGTTGTTTTGTGTGGGGTGGGTGTTCAACATGCTTGATTTCATCATCCTGGGCTCAATGGGCATTGGACAAGATGAAACCCAAGTTGGTTTCCGGGACATCTGGTAGGAAAGCTGATGGTATGTGAAGTTCCTGAGGCAGGTGGAGTCGTTTTGGCACTGGAAGAGCTGTGCTGCTCCTACGGCAAGTTGCCGTTCACCAACACACTGAGACCCTGGGTGTCACATCCACTTTCAGACATATGTGCTGCCAGAGCACTTGGTTTCCATGGTAGCTGGAAATGGCTTGGGCGCTGAACTTGTCTCTGGATGTGGACTTCTTAGCGCCTTGAGTCAGGATCCAAATGGTTGTTTTGTGTGAGGTGGGTGTTCAACATGCCTGGTTGTATCATCATCCTGGGCTCAATGGGCATTGGACAAGATGGGACTCAACTCGGTTTCCGGGACATCTGCTAGGAAAGCTGATGGTATGTGAAGTTCCTGAGGCAGGTGGAGTCGTTTTGGGACTGGAAGAGCTGTGCTGCTCCTTCGGCAAGTTGCCATTCACCAACACACTGAGATCCCTAGGTGTCACATCCACTTTCAGACATATGTGCTGCCAGAGCACTTGGTTTCCATGGTAGCTGGAAATGGCTTGGGCGCTAAACTTGTCTCTGGATGTGGAGATCTCAGCGCCTTGAGTGAGGATCCACATGGTTGTTTTGTGTGGGTGTTCAACATAGCTAATTTCATCAATCTGAGCTCAATGGGCATTGGACAAGATGGGACCCAAGTCGGTTTCCGGGACATCTGGTAGGAAAGCTGATGGTATGTGAAGTTCCTGAGGCACTTGGAGTTGTTTTGGCACTGGAAGACTTGTCCTGCTCCTTCGGCAAGGTGCCATTCACCAACACACTGTGAACCCTTGGTGTCACATCCACTTTCAGAAATATGTGCTGCCAGAGCACTTGGTTTCCATGGTAGCTGGAAATGGCTTGGGCGCTGAACTTGTCTCTGGATGTGGACTTCTTAGCGCCTTGAGTGAGGATCCACATGGTTGTTTTGTGTGGGTGTTCAACATGGCAAATTTCATCATCCTGGGCTAAATGGGCATTGGACGAGATGGGTACCCAAGTGGGTTTCCGGGACATCTGGTAGGAAAGCTGATGGTATGTGAAGTTCCTGAGGCAGGTGGAGTCATATTGGCAATGGAAGACCTGTCCTGCTCCTTCAGCTAGTTTCCATTCACCAACACACTGAGATCCCTAGGTGTCACATCCACTTTCAGACATATGTGCTGCCAGAGCACTTGGTTTCCATGGGAGCTGGAAATGGCTTGGGCGCTGAACTTGTCTCTGGATGTGGACTTCTTAGCGCCTTGAGTCAGGTTCTACATGGTTGTTTTGTGTGGGTGGGTGTTCAACATGCCTGGTTGTATCATATCCTGGGCTCAATGGGCATTGGACAAGATGGGACTCAACTCGGTTTCCTTGACATCTGCTTGGAAAGCTGATGGAATGTGAAGTTCCTGAGGCAGGTGGAGTCTTTTTGCACAGGAAGACCTGTCCTGCTCCTTCGGCAAGTTGCCATTCACCAACACACTGAGATCCCTAGGTGTCACATCCTCTTTCAGACATATGTGCTGCCAGAGCACTTGGTTTCCATGGTAGCTGGAAATGGCTTGGGCGCTGAACTTGTCTCTGGATGTGGATTCTTAGCGCCTTGAGTGAGGATCCACATGGTTGTTTGGCGTGGGTGTTCAACATGCCTGGTTGTATAATCTTGGCTCAATGGGCATTGGACCAGATGGGACCCAAGACGTTTTCCGGGACATCTGGTAGGAAAGCTGATGGTATGTGAAGTTCCTGAGGCAGGTGGAGTTGTTTTGGCACTGGAAGAGCTGTGCTGCTCCTTCGGCAAGTTGCCATTCACCAACACACTGAGATCCCTAGGTGTCACATCTTCTTTCAGACATATGTGCTGCCAGAGCACTTGGTTTCCATGGTAGCTGGAAATGGCTTGGGCGCTGAACTTGTCTCTGGATGTGGAGATCTCAGCGCCTTGAGTGAGGATCCACATGGTTGTTTTGTGTGGGTGTTCAACATGGCAAATTTCATCATCCTGAGCTCAATGTGCATTGGACAAGATGGGACAGAACTCGGTTTCCGGGACATCTGGTAGGAAAGCTGATGGTAGGTGAAGTTCCTGAGTCTCTTGGAGTTGTTTTGGCACTGCAAGACTTGTCCTGCTCCTTCGGCAAGGTGCCATTCACCAACACACTGAGAACCCTAGGTGTCACATCCACTTTCAGAAATATGTTCTGCCAGAGCACTTGGTTTCCATGGTAGCTGGAAATGGCTTGGGCGCTGAACTTGTCTCTGGATGTGGACTTCTTAGCGCCTTGAGTGAGGATCCACATGGTTGTTTTGTGTGGGTGTTCAAAATGGCTAATTTCATCATCCTGGGCTCAATGGGCATTGGACGAGATGGGTACCCAAGTGGGTTTTCGGGACATCTGGTAGGAAAGCTGATGGTATGTGAAGTTCCTGAGGCAGGTGGAGTCATATTGGCAATGGAAGACCTGTCCTGCTCCTTCAGCTAGTTGCCATTCACCAACACACTGATTTCCCTATGTCTCACATCCACTTTCAGACATATGTGCAGCCAGAGCACTTGGTTTTCATGGTAGCTGGAAATGGCTTGGGCGCTGAACTTGTCTCTGGATGTGGACTTCTTAGCGCCATGAGTCAGGATCCACATGGTTGTTTTGTGTGGGGTGTTCAACATGCTTGATTTCATCATCCTGGGCTCAATGGGCATTGGACAAGATGGGACCCAAGTGGGTTTCCGGGACATCTGGTAGGAAAGCTGATGGTATGTGAAGTTCCTGAGGCAGGTGGAGTCGTTTTGGCACTGGAAGAGCTGTGCTGCTCCTTCGGCAAGTTGCCGTTCACCAACACACTGAGATCCTAGGTGTGACATCCTCTTTCAGACATATGTTCTGCCAGAGCACTTGGTTTCCATGGTAGCTGGAAATGGCTTGGGCGCTGAACTTGTCTCTGGATGTGGACTTCTTAGCGCCTTGAGTCAGGATCTACATGGTTGTTTTGTGTGCGTGTTCATCATGCCTAATTTTATCATCGTGGACTCAATGGGCATTGTACGAGATGGCACCCAACTCGGTTTCCTTGACATCTGGTAGGAAAGCTGATGGTATGTGAAGTTCCTGAGGCAGGTGGAGTCGTTTTGGCACTGGAAGACCTGTCCTGCTCCTTCGGCAAGTTGCCGTTCACCAACACACTGAGATCCCTGGGTGTCACATCCTCTTTCAGACATATGTGCTGGCAGAGCACTTGGTTTCCATGGTAGCTGGAAATGGCTTGGGCGCTGAACTTGTCTCTGGATGTGAACTTCTTAGCGCCATGAGTCAGGGTCCACATGGTTGTTTTGTGTGGGGTGGGTGTTCAACATGCTTGATTTCATCATCCTGGGCTCAATGGGCATTGGACAAGATGGGACCCAAGTCGGTTTCCGGGACATCTGCTAGGAAAGCTGATGGTATGTGAAGTTCCTGAGGCAGGTGGAGTCGTTTTGACACCGGAAGACCTGTGCTGCTCCTTCGGCAAGGTGCCATTCACCAACACACTGAGATCCCTGGGTGTCACATCCTCTTTCAGACATATGTGCTGCCAGAGCACTTGGTTTCCATGGTAGCTGGAAATGGCTTGGGCGCTGAACTTGTCTCTGGATGTGGACTTCTTAGCGCCTTGATTCAGGTTCTACATGGTTGTTTTGTGTGGGGTGGGTGTTCAACATGCCTGGTTGTATCATCATCCTGGGCTCAATGGGCATTGGACAAGATGGGACTCAACTCGGTTTCGGGGACATCTGGTAGGAAAGCTGATGGTATGTGAAGTTCCTGAGGCAGGTGGAGTCGTTTTGGGACTGGAAGACCTGTGCTGCTCCTTCGGCAAGTTGCCATTCACCAACACACTGAGATCCCTAGGTGTCACATCCACTTTCAGACATATGTGCTGCCAGAGCACTTGGTTTCCATGGTAGCTGGAAATGGCTTGGGCGCTAAACTTGTCTCTGGATGTGGAGATCTCAGCGCCTTGAGTGAGGATCCACATGGTTGTTTTGTGTGGGTGTTCAACATAGCTAATTTCATCATCCTGAGCTCAATGGGCATTGGACAAGATGGGACAGAACTCGGTTTCCGGGACATCTGGTAGGAAAGCTGATGGTATGTGAAGTTCCTGAGGCACTTGGAGTTGTTTTGGCACTGGAAGACTTGTCCTGCTCCTTCGGCAAGGTGCCATTCACCAACACACTGAGATCCCTGGGTGTCACATCCACTTTCAGAAATATGTGCTGCCAGAGCACTTGGTTTCCATGGTAGCTGGAAATGGCTTGGGCGCTGAACTTGTCTCTGGATGTGGACTTCTTAGCGCCTTGAGTGAGGATCCACATGGTTGTTTTGTGTGGGTGTTCAACATGGCAAATTTCATCATCCTGGGCTCAATGGGCATTGGACGAGATGGGTACCCAAGTGGGTTTCCGGGACATCTGGTAGGAAAGCTGATGGTATGTGAAGTTCCTGAGGCAGGTGGAGTCCTATTGGCACTGGAAGACCTGTCCTGCTCCTTCAGCTAGTTTCCATTCACCAACACACTGAGATCCCTAGGTGTCACATCCACTTTCAGACATATGTGCTGCCAGAGCACTTGGTTTCCATGGGAGCTGGAAATGGCTTGGGCGCTGAACTTGTCTCTGGATGTGGACTTCTTAGCGCCTTGAGTCAGGTTCTACATGGTTGTTTTGTGTGGGGTGGGTGTTCAACATGCCTGGTTGTATCATTATCCTGGGCTCAATGGGCATTGGACAAGATGGGACTCAACTCGGTTTCCTTGACATCTGCTTGGAAAGCTGATGGTATGTGAAGTTCCTGAGGCAGGTGGAGTCGTTTTGGCACTGGAAGAGCTGTGCTGCTCCTTCGGCAAGTTGCCATTCACCAACACACTGAGATCCCTAGGTGTCACATCCTCTTTCAGACATATGTGCTGCCAGAGCACTTGGTTTCCATGGGAGCTGGAAATGGCTTGGGCGCTGAACTTGTCTCTGGATGTGGACTTCTTAGCGCCTTGAGTGAGGATCCACATGGTTGTTTGGCGTGGGTGTTCAACATGCCTGGTTGTATAATCTTGGCTCAATGGGCATTGGACAAGATGGGACCCAAGACGGTTTCCGGGACATCTGGTAGGAAAACTGATGGTATGTGAAGTTCCTGAGGCTGGTGGAGTCGTTTTGGCACTGGAAGACCTGTGCTGCTCCTTCGGCAAGTTGCCATTCACCAACACACTGAGATCCCTAGGTGTCACATCCACTTTCAGACATATGTGCTGCCAGAGCACTTGGTTTCCATGGGAGCTGGAAATGGCTTGGGCGCTGAACTTGTCTCTGGATGTGGACTTCTTAATGCCATGAGTCAGGATCCACATGGTTGTTTTGTGTGGCGTGGGTGTTCAACATGCTTGATTTCATCATCCTGGGCTCAATGGGCATTGGACAAGATGGGACCCAAGTCGGTTTCCGGGACATCTGGTAGGAAAACTGATGGTATGTGAAGTTCCTGAGGCTGGTGGAGTCGTTTTGGCACTGGAAGACCTGTGCTGCTCCTTCGGCAAGTTGCCATTCACCAACACACTGAGATCCCTAGGTGTCACATCCACTTTCAGACATATGTGCTGCCAGAGCACTTGGTTTCCATGGTAGCTGGAAATGGCTTGGGCGCTGAACTTGTCTCTGGATGTGGACTTCTTAGTCCCTTGAGTGAGGATCCACATGGTTGTTTTGTGTGGGTGTTCAACATGGCAAATTTCTTCATCCTGGGCTCAATGGGCATTGGAAGAGATGGGACAGAAATCGGTATCCGGATCTTCTGCTAGGAAAGCTGATGGTATGTGAAGTTCCTGAGGCAGGTGGAGTCGGTTTGGCACTGGAAGAGCTGTGCTGCTCCTTCGGCAAGTTGCCATTCACCAACACACTGAGATCCCTAGGTGTCACATCCACTTTCAGACATATGTGCTGCCAGAGCACTTGGTTTCCATGGTAGCTGGAAATGGCTTGGGCGCTGAACTTGTCTCTGGATGTGGAGATCTCAGCGCTTTGAGTCAGGATCCACATGGTTGTTTTGTGTGGCGTGTGTGTTCCACATGCCTGGTTTCATCATCCTGGGCACAATGGGCATTGGACAAGATGGGACAGAACTCGGTTTCCGGGACATCTGGTAGGAAAGCTGATGGTATGTGAAGTTCCTGAGGCAGGTGGAGTCGTTTTGGCACTGGAAGACCTGTCCTGCTCTTTCAGCTAGTTGCCATTCACCAACACACTGAGATCCCTAGGTGTCACATCCACTTTCAGACATATGTGCTGCCAGAGCACTTTGTTTCCATGGTAGCTGGAAATGGCTTGGGCGCTGAACTTGTCTCTGCATGTGGACTTCTTAATGCCATGAGTCAGGATCCACATGGTTGTTTTGTGTGGGGTGGGTGTTCAACATGCTTGATTTCATCATCCTGGGCTCAATTGGCATTGGACAAGATGGGACCCATGTCGGTTTCCGGGACATCTGGTAGGAAAACTGATGGTATGTGAAGTTCCTGAGGCTGGTGGTGTCGTTTTGGCACTAGAAGACCTGTGCTGCTTCTTCGGCAATTTGACATTCACCAACACACTGAGATCCCTAGGTGTCACATCCACTTTCAGACATATGTGCTGCCAGAGCACTTGGTTTCCATGGTAGCTGGAAATGGCTTGGGCGCTGAACTTGTCTCTGGATGTGGACTTCTTAGTGCCTTGAGTCAGGATTCACATGGTTGCTTTGTGTGGGTGTTCAGCATGCATGATTTCATCCTCCTGGGCTCAATGGGCATTGGACAAGATGGGACAGAACTCGGTTTCCGGGACATCTGGTAGGAAAGCTGATGGTATGTGAAGTTCCTGAGGCACTTGGAGTTGGTTTGGCACTGGAAGACTTGTCCTGCTCCTTCGGCAAGGTGCCATTCACCAACACACTGAGATCCCTAGGTGTCACATCCACTTTCAGACATATGTGCTGCCAGAGCACTTGGTTTCCATGGTAGCTGGAAATGGCTTGGGCGCTGAACTTGTCTCTGGATGTGGACTTCTTAGCGCCTTGAGTGAGGATCCACATGGTTGTTTTGTGTGGGTGTTCAACATGGCTAATTTCATCATTCTGGGCTCAATGGGCATTGGACGAGATGGTACCCAAGTCGGTTTCCGGGACATCTGGTAGGAAAGCTGATGGTATGTGAAGTTCCTGAGGCAAGTGGAGTCATATTGGCAATGGAAGACCTGTCCTGCTCCTTCAGCTAGTTGCCATTCACCAACACACTGAGATCCCTAGGTGTCACATCCACTTTCAGACATATGTGCTGCCAGAGCACTTGGTTTCCATGGTAGCTGGAAATGGCTTGGGCGCTGAACTTGTCTCTGGATGTGGACTTCTTAATGCCATGAGTCAGGATCCACATGGTTGTTTTGTGTGGGTGGGTGTTCAACATGCTTGATTTCATCATCCTGGGCTCAATGGGCATTGGACAAGATGGGACCCAAGTCGGTTTCCGGGACATCTGCTAGGAAAGCTGATGGTATGTGAAGTTCCTGAGGCAGGTGGAGTCGTTTTGGCACTGGAAGAGCTGTGCTGCTCCTTCGGCAAGTTGCCGTTCACCAACACACTGAGATCCCTGGGTGTCACATCCAATTTCAGACCTATGTGCTGCCAGAGCACTTGGTTTCCACGGTAGCTGGAAATGGCTTGGGCGCTGAACTTGTCTCTGGATGTGGACTTCTTAGTCCCTTGAGTGAGGATGCACATGGTTGTTTTGTGTGGGTGTTCAGCATGCATGATTTCATCCTCCTGGGCTCAAGGGGCATTGGACGAGATGGGACCCAAGTCGGTTTCCGGGACATCTGCTAGGAAAGCTGATGGTATGTGAAGTTCCTGAGGCTGGTGGAGTCGTTTTGGCACTGGAAGAGCTGTGCTGCTTCTTCGGCAAGTTGCCATTCACCAACACACTGAGATCCCTGGGTGTCACATTCACTTTCAGACATATGTGCTGCCAGAGCACTTGGTTTCCATGGGAGCTGGAAATGGCTTGGGCGCTGAACTTGTCTCTGGATGTGGAGATCTCAGCGCCTTGAGTGAGGATCCACATGGTTGTTTTGTGTGTGTTCAACATTTCAAATTTCATCATCTTGAGCTCAATGGGCATTGTACAAGATGGGACAGAACTCGGTTTCCGGGACATCTGGTAGGAAAGCTGATGGTATGTGAAGTTCCTGAGGCACTTGGAGTTGTTTTGGCACTGGAAGACTTGTCCTGCTCCTTCGGCAAGGTGCCATTCACCAACACACTGAGAACCCTAGGTGTCACATCCACTTTCAGACATATGTGCTGCCAGAGCACTTGGTTTCCATGGGAGCTGGAAATGGCTTGGGCGCTGAACTTGTCTCTGGATGTGGACTTCTTAGTCCCTTGAGTGAGGATCCACATGGTTGTTTTGTGTGGGTGTTCAACATGGCTAATTTCATCATTCTGGGCTCAATGGGCATTGGACGAGAGGGGTACCCAAGTGGGTTTCCGGGACATCTGGTAGGAAAGCTGATGGTATGTGAAGTTCCTGAGGCAGGTGGAGTCCTATTGGCAATGGAAGACCTGTCCTGCTCCTTCAGCTAGTTGCCATTCACCAACACACTGAGATCCCTAGGTGTCACATCCACTTTCAGACTTATGTGCTGCCAGAGCACTTGGTTTCCATGGTAGCTGGAAATGGCTTGGGCGCTGAACTTGTCTCTGGATGTGGACTTCTTAATGCCATGAGTGAGTATCCACATTGTTGTTTTGTGTGGGGTGGGTGTTCAACATGCTTGATTTCATCATCCTGGGCTCAATGGGCATTGGACAAGATGGGACAGAACTCGGTTTCCGGGACATCTGGTAGGAAAGCTGATGGTATGTGAAGTTCCTGAGGCTGGTGGAGTCTTTTTACACAGGAAGACCTATGCTGCTCCTTCGGCAAGTTGCCATTCACCAACACACTGAGATCCCTAGGTGTCACATCCTCTTTCAGACATATGTGCTGCCAGAGCACTTGGTTTCCATGGGAGCTGGAAATGGCTTGGGCGCCGAACTTGTCTCTGGATGTGGACTTCTTAGCGCCTTGAGTCAGGATCCACATGGTTGTTTTGTGTGGGGTGGGTGTTCAACATGCTTGATTTCATCATCCTGGGCTCAATGGTCATTGGACAAGATGGGACCCAAGTCGGTTTCCGGGACATCTGCTAGGAAAGCTGATGGTATGTGAAGTTCCTGAGGCAGGTGGAGTCGTTTTGGCACTGGAAGACCTGTGCTGCTCCTTCGGCAAGTTGCCGTTCACCAACACACTGAGATCCCTAGGTGTCACATCCAATCTCAGACATATGTGCTGCCAGAGCACTTGGTTTCCATGGTAGCTGGAAATGGCTTGGGCGCTGAACTTGTCTCTGGATGTGGACTTCTTAGCGCCTTGAGTCAGGTTCTACATGGTTGTTTTGTGTGGGGTGGGTGTTCAACATGCCTGGTTGTATCATCATCATGGGCTCAATGGGCATTGGACAAGATGGGACTCAACTCGGTTTCCGGGACATCTGCTAGGAAAGCTGATGTTATGTGAAGTTCCTGAGGCAGGTGGAGTCTTTTTGCACAGGAAGACCTATGCTGCTCCTTCGGCAAGTTGCCATTCACCAACACACTGAGATCCCTAGGTGTCACATCCTCTTTCAGACATATGTGCTGCCCGAGCACTTGGTTTCCATGGGAGCTGGAAATGGCTTGGGCGCTGAACTTGTCTCTGGATGTGGACTTCTTAGCGCCTTGAGTGAGGATCCACATGGTTGTTTTGTGTGGGTTTTCATCATGGATAATTTCATCTTCCTGGGCTCAATGGGCATTGGACGAAATGGGTACCCAAGGGGGTTTCCGGGTCATCTGGTAGGAAAGCTGATGGTATATGAAGTTCCTGGGGCTGGTGGAGTCATATTGGCAATGGAAGACCTGTCCTGCTCCTTCAGCTAGTTTGCATTCACCAACACACTGAGATCCCTACGTGTCACATCCACTTTCAGACATATGTGCTGTCAGAGCACTTGGTTTCCATGGTAGCTGGAAATGGCTTGGGCGCTGAACTTGTCTCTGGATGTGGACTTCTTAATGCCATGAGTCAGGATCCACATGGTTGTTTTGTGTGGCGTGGGTGTTCAACAAACTTGATTTCATCATCCTGGGCTCAATGGGCATTGGACAAGATGGGACCCAAGTCGGTTTCCGGGACATCTGGTAGGAAAACTGATGGTATGTGAAGTTCCTGAGGCAGGTGGAGTCGTTTTGGCACTGGAAGACCTGTGCTGCTCCTTCGGCAAGTTGCCGTTCACCAACACACTGCGATCCCTAGGTGTCACATCCACTTTCAGACATATGTGCTGCCAGAGCACTTGGTTTCCATGGTAGCTGGAGATGGCTTGGGCGCTGAACTTGTCTCTGGATGTGGACTTCTTAGCGCCTTGAGTCAGGATCCACATGGTTGTTTTCTGTGCGTGTTCAACATGGCAAGTTTCATCATTCTGGGCTCAATTGGCATTGGACAAGACGGGACAGAACTCAATTTCGGGGACATCACGTAGGAAAGCTGATGGTATGTGAAGTTCCTGAGGCAGGTGGAGTCGTTTTGGCACTGGAAGACCTGTGCTGCTCCTTCGGCAAGTTGCCATTCACCAACACACTGAGATCCCTAGGTGTCACATCCACTTTCAGACATATGTGCTGCCAGAGCACTTGGTTTCCATGGTAGCTGGAAATGGCTTGGGCGCTGAAATTGTCTCTGGTGTGGAGTTCTCAGCGCCTTGTGTGAGGATCCACATGGTTGTTTTGTGTGGGTGTTCAACATGGCTAATTTCATCATCCTGGGCTCAATGGGCATTGGACGAGAGGGGTACCCAAGTGGGTTTCCGGGACATCTGGTAGGAAAGCTGATGGTATGTGAAGTTCCTGAGGCAGGTGGAGTCATATTGGCACTGGAAGACCTGTCCTGCTCCTTCAGCTAGTTGCCGTTCACCAACACACTGAGATCCCTACGTGTCACATCCACTTTCAGACATATGTGCTGCCAGAGCACTTGGTTTCCATGGTAGCTGGAAATGGCTTGGGCACTGAACTTGTCTCTGGATGTGGACTTCTTAATGCCATGAGTCAGGATCCACATGGTTGTTTTGTGTGGGGTGGGTGTTCAACATGCTTGATTTCATCATCATGGGCTCAATGGGCATTGGACAAGATGGGACCCAAGTCGGTTTCCGGGACATCTGCGGGGAAAGCTGATGGTATTTGAAATTCCTGAGGCAGGTGGAGTCGTTTTGGCACTGGAAGAGCTGTGCTGCTCCTTCGGCAAGTTGCCATTCACCAACACACTGAGATCCTAGGTGTCACATCCACTTTCAGACATATGTTCTGCCAGAGCACTTGGTTTCCATGGTAGCTGGAAATGGCTTGGGCGCTGAACTTGTCTCTGGATGTGGACTTCTTAGCGCCTTGAGTCAGGATCCACATGGTTGTTTTGTGTGCGTGTTCATCATGCCTAATTTTATCATCGTGGACTCAATGGGCATTGTACGAGATGGCACCCAACTCGGTTTCCGGGACATCTGGTAGGAAAGCTGATGGTATGTGAAGTTCCTGAGGCAGGTGGAGTCGTTTTGGCACTGGAAGAGCTGTGCTGCTCCTTCGGCAAGTTGCCGTTCACCAACACACTGAGATCCCTGGGTGTCACATCCAATTTCAGACCTATGTGCTGCCAGAGCACTTGGTTTCCACGGTAGCTGGAAATGGCTTGGGCGCTGAACTTGTCTCTGGATGTGGACTTCTTAGCGCCTTGAGTCAGGATCCACATGGTTGTTTTGTGTGGGTGTTCAGCATGCATGATTTCATCCTCCTGGGCTCAATGGGCATTGGACGAGATGGTACCCAAGTCGGTTTCCGGGACATCTGGTAGGAAAACTGATGGTATGTGAAGTTCCTGAGGCTGGTGGAGTCGTTTTGGCACTGGAAGAGCTGTGCTGCTCCTTCGGCAAGGTGCCGTTCACCAACACACTGAGATCCCTGGGTGTCACATCCACTTTCAGACATATGTGCTGCCAGAGCACTTGGTTTCCATGGGAGCTGGAAATGGCTTGGGCGCTGAACTTGTCTCTGGATGTGGACTTCTTAGTCCCTTGAGTCAGGATCTACATGGTTGTTTTGTGTGCGTGTTCATCATGCCTGATTTCATCATCCTCTGCTCAATGGGCATTGGAAGAGATGGGACAGAACTCGGTATCCGGGACTTCTGCTAGGAAAGCTGATGGTATGTGAAGTTCCTGAGGCAGGTGGAGTCGTTTTGGCACTGGAAGAGCTGTGCTGCTCCTTCGGCAAGTTGCCATTCACCAACGCACTGAGATCTCTAGGTGTCACATCCACTTTCAGACATATGTGCTGCCAGAGCACTTGGTTTCCATGGGAGCTGGAAATGGCTTGGGCGCTGAACTTGTCTCTGGATGTGGAGATCTCAGCGCCTTGAGTGAGGATCCACATGGTTGTTTTGTGTGGGTGTTCAACATGGCAAATTTCATCATCCTGGGCTCAATGTGCATTGGACAACATGGGACAGAACTCGGTTTCCGGGACATCTGCTAGGAAAGCTGATGGTATGTGAAGTTCCTGAGGCAGGTGGAGTCGTTTTGGCACTTGAAGAGCTGTGCTGCTCCTTCAGCAAGGTGCCATTCACCAACACACTGAGATCCCTAGGTGTCACATCCACTTTCAGACATATGTGCTGCCAGAGCACTTGGTTTCCATGGTAGCTGGAAATGGCTTGGGCGCTGAACTTGTCTCTGGATGTGGACTTCTTAGCGCCTTGAGTGAGGATCCACATGGTTGTTTTGTGTGGGTGTTCAACATGGCTAATTTCATCCTCCTGGGCTCAATGGGCATTGGACGAGAGGGGTACCCAAGTTGTTTCCGGGACATCTGGTAGGAAAGCTGATGGTATGTGAAGTTCCTGAGGCAGGTGGAGTCATATTCGCAATGGAAGACCTGTCCTGCTCCTTCAGCTAGTTGCCATTCACCAACACACTGAGATCCCTAGGTGTCACATCCACTTTCAGACATATGTGCTGCCAGAGCACTTGGTTTCCATGGTAGCTGGAAATGGCTTGGGCGCTGAACTTGTCTCTGGATGTGGACTTCTTAATGCCATGAGTGAGTATCCACATGGTTGTTTTGTGTGGGGTGGGTGTTCAACATGCTTGATTTCATCATCCTGGGCTCAATGGGCATTGGACAAGATGGGACTCAACTCGGTTTCCGGGACATCTGCTAGGAAAGCTGATGTTATGTGAAGTTCCTGAGGCAGGTGGAGTCTTTTTGCACAGGAAGACCTATGCTGCTCCTTCGGCAAGTTGCCATTCACCAACACACTGAGATCCCTAGGTGTCACATCCTCTTTCAGACATATGTGCTGCCCGAGCACTTGGTTTCCATGGTAGGTGGAAATGGCTTGGGCACTGAACTTGTCTCTGGATGTGGACTTCTTAGCGCCTTGAGTCAGGATCCACATGGTTGTTTGGCGTGGGTGTTCACCATGCCTGGTTGTATAATCTTGGGCTCAATGGGCATTGGACCAGATGGGACCCAAGACGTTTCCGGGACATCTGGTAGGAAAGCTGATGGTATGTGAAGTTCCTGAGGCAGGTGGAGTTGTTTTGGCACTGGAAGAGCTGTGCTGCTCCTTCGGCAAGTTCCCATTCACCAACACACTGAGATCCCTGGGTGTCACATCCACTTTCAGACATATGTGCTGCCAGAGCACTTGGTTTCCATGGGAGCTGGAAATGGCTTGGGCGCTGAACTTGTCTCTGGATGTGGAGATCTCAGCGCCTTGAGTGAGGATCCACATGGTTGTTTTGTGTGGGTGTTCAACATGGTAAATTTCATCATCCTGAGCTCAATGGGCATTGGACAAGATGGGACAGAACTCGGTTTCCGGGACATCTGCTAGGAAAGCTGATGGTATGTAAAGTTCCTGAGGCTCTTGGAGTTGTTTTGGCACTGGAAGACTTGTCCTGCTCCTTCGGCAAGGTGCCATTCACCAACACACTCTGAACCCTAGGTGTCACATCCACTTTCAGAAATATGTTCTGCCCGAGCACTTATTTTCCATGGTAGCTGGAAATGGCTTGGGCGCTGAACTTGTCTCTGGATGTGGACTTCTTAGCGCCTTGAGTGAGGATCCACATGGTTGTTTTGTGTGGGTGTTCAGCATGCATGATTTCATCCTCCTGGGCTCAATGGGCATTGGACGACATGGGTACCCATGTGGGTTTCCGGGACATCTGCTAGGAAAGCTGATGGTATGTGAAGTTCCTGAGCAGGTGGAGTCATATTGGCACTGGAAGACCTGTCCTGCTCCTTCAGCTAGTTGCAGTTCACCAACACACTGAGATCCCTAGGTGTCACATCCACTTTCAGACATATGTGCTGCCAGAGCACTTGGTTTCCATGGTAGCTGGAAATGGCTTGGGCGCTGAACTTGTCTCTGGATGTGGACTTCTTAATGCCATGAGTGAGGATCCACATGGTTGTTTTGTGTGGAGTGGGTGTTCAACATGCCTGATTTCATCATCCTGGGCTCAATGGGCATTGGACAAGATGGGACCCAAGTGGGTTTCCGGGACATCTGGTAGGAAAACTGATGTTATGTGAAGTTCCTGAGGCAGGTGGAGTCGTTTTGGCACTGGAAGACCTGTGCTGCTCCTTCGGCAAGTTGCCATTCACCAACACACTGAGATCCCTAGGTGTCACATCCTCTTTCAGACATATGTGCTGCCAGAGCACTTGGTTTCCATGGTAGCTGGAAATGGCTTGGGCGCTGAACTTGTCTCTGGATGTGGACTTCTTAGCGCCTTGAGTCAGGATTTACATGGTTGTTTTGTGTGCGTGTTCATCACGCCTAATTTTATCATCGTGGACTCAATGGGCATTGGACAAGATGGCACCGAACTCGGTTTCCGGGACATCTGCTAGGAAAGCTGATGGTATGTGAAGTTCCTGAGGCAGGTGGAGTCGTTTTGGCACTGGAAGAGCTGTGCTGCTCCTTCGGCAAGTTGCCGTTCACCAACACAGTGAGATACCTGGGTGTCACATCCTCTTTCAGACCTATGTGCTGCCAGAGCACTTGGTTTCCATGGTAGCTGGAAATGGCTTGGGCGCTGAACTTGTCTCTGGATGTGGACTTCTTAGCGCCTTGAGTGAGGATCCACATGGTTGTTTTGTGTGGGTGTTCAGCATGCATGATTTCATCCTCCTGGGCTCAATGGGCATTGGACGAGATGGGACCCAAGACGTTTTCCGGGACATCTGCTAGGAAAACTGATGGTATGTGAAGTTCCTGAGGCTGGTGGAGTCGTTTTGGCACTGGAAGACCTGTGCTGCTCCTTCGGCAAGTTGCCGTTCACCAACACACTGAGATCCCTAGGTGTCACATCCACTTTCAGACATATGTGCTGCCAGAGCACTTGGTTTCCATGGTAGCTGGAAATGGCTTGGGCGCTGAACTTGTCTCTGGATGTGGAGATCTCAGCGACTTGAGTGAGGATCCACATGGTTGTTTTGTGTGGGTGTTCAACATGGCAAATTTCATCATCCTGAGCTCAATGGGCATTGGACAAGATGGGACAGAACTCGGTTTCCGGGACATCTGGTAGGAAAGCTGATGGTATGTGAAGTTCCTGAGGCACTTGGAGTTGTTTTGGCACTGGAAGACTTGTCCTGCGCCTTCGGCAAGGTGCCATTCACCAACACACTGAGAACCCTAGGTGTCACATCCACTTTCAGAAATATGTGCTGCCAGAGCACTTGGTTTCCATGGTAGCTGGAAATGGCTTGGGCGCTGAAATTGTCTCTGGTGAGGAGTTCTCAGCGCCTTGTGTGAGGATCCACATGGTTGTTTTGTGTGGGTGTTCAACATGGCTAATTTCATCATCCTGGGCTCAATGGGCATTGGACGAGATGGGTACCCAAGTGGGTTTCCGGGACATCTGGTAGGAAAGCTGATGGTATGTGAAGTTCCTGAAGCAGGTGGAGTAATATTGGCAATGGAAGACCTGTCCTGCTCCTTCAGCTAGTTGCCATTCACCAACACACTGAGATCCCTAGGTGTCACATCCACTTTCAGACATATGTGCTGCCAGAGCACTTGGTTTCCATGGGAGCTGGAAATGGCTTGGGCACTGAACTTGTCTCTGGATGTGGACTTCTTAATGCCATGAGTGAGTATCCACATGGTTGTTTTGTGTGGGGTGGGTGTTCAACATGCTTGATTTCATCATCCTGGGCTCAATGGGCATTGGACAAGATGGGACTCAACTCGGTTTCCGGGACATCTGGTAGGAAAACTGATGTTATGTGAAGTTCTTGAGGCAGGTGGAGTCTTTTTGTACAGGAAGACCTATGCTGCTCCTTCGGCAAGTTGCCATTCACCAACACACTGAGATCCCTAGGTGTCACATCCTCTTTCAGACATATGTGCTGCCATAGCACTTGGTTTCCATGGTAGCTGGAAATGGCTTGGGCGCTGAACTTGTCTCTGGATGTGGATTCTTAGCGCCTTGAGTGAGGATCCACATGGTTGTTTGGCGTGGGTGTTCAACATGCCTGGTTGTATAATCTGGGCTCAATGGGCATTGGACCAGATGGGACCCAAGACGTTTTCCGGGACATCTGGTAGGAAAGCTGATGGTATGTGAAGTTCCTGAGGCAGGTGGAGTTGTTTTGGCACTGGAAGAGCTGTGCTGCTCCTTCGGCAAGTTGCCATTCACCAACACACTGAGATCCCTAGGTGTCACATCTTCTTTCAGACATATGTGCTGCCCGAGCACTTGGTTTCCATGGTAGCTGGGAATGGCTTGGGAGCTGAACTTGTCTCTGGATGTGGAGATCTCAGCGCCTTGAGTGAGGATCCACATGGTTGTTTTGTGTGGGTGTTCAACATGGCAAATTTCATCATCCTGAGCTCAATGGGCATTGGACAAGATGGAACCCAAGTCGGTTTCCGGGACATCTGGCAGGAAAGCTGATGGTAGGTGAAGTTCCTGAGTCTCTTGGAGTTGTTTTGGCACTGCAAGACTTGTCCTGCTCCTTCGGCAAGGTGCCATTCACCAACACACTGAGAACCCTAGGTGTCACATCCACTTTCAGACATATGTGCTGCCAGAGCACTTGGTTTCCATGGTAGCTGGAAATGGCTTGGGCGCTGAACTTGTCTCTGGATGTGGACTTCTTAGCGCCTTGAGTGAGGATCCACATGGTTGTTTTGTGTGGGTGTTCAAAATGGCTAATTTCATCATCCTGGGCTCAATGGTCATTGGACAAGATGGGTACCCAAGTGGGTTTCCGGGACATCTGGTAGGAAAGCTGATGGTATGTGAAGTTCCTGAGGCAGGTGGAGTCATATTGGCACTGGAAGACCTGTCCTGCTCCTTCATCTAGGTGCCATTCACCAACACACTGATTTCCCTGGGTCTCACATCCACTTTCAGACATATGTGCAGCCAGAGCACTTGGTTTCCATGGTAGCTGGAAATGGCTTGGGCGCTGAACTTGTCTCTGGATGTGGACTTCTTAATGCCATGAGTCAGGATCCACATGGTTGTTTTGTGTGGGGTGTTCAACATGCTTGATTTCATCATCCTGGGCTCAATGGGCATTGGACGAGATGGGTACCCAAGTGGGTTTCCGGGACATCTGGTAGGAAAGCTGATGATATGTGAAGTTCCTGAGGCAGGTGGAGTCGTTTTGGCACTGGAAGAGCTGTGCTGCTCCTTCGGCAAGTTGCCGTTCACCAACACACTGAGATCCTAGGTGTCACATCCTCTTTCAGACATATGTTCTGCCAGAGCACTTGGTTTCCATGGTAGCTGGAAATGGCTTGGGCGCTGAACTTGTCTCTGGATGTGGACTTCTTAGCGCCTTGAGTCAGGATTTACATGGTTGTTTTGTGGGCGTGTTCATCATGCCTAATTTTATCATCGTGGACTCAATGGGCATTGTACGAGATGGCACCCAACTCGGTTTCCTTGACATCTGCTAGGAAAGCTGATGGTATGTGAAGTTCCTGAGGCAGGTGGAGTCGTTTTGGCACTGGAAGAGCTGTGCTGCTCCTTCGGCAAGTTGCCGTTCACCAACACACTGAGATCCCTGGGTGTCACATCCTCTTTCAGACATATGTGCTGGCAGAGCACTTGGTTTCCATGGGAGCTGGAAATGGCTTGGGCGCTGAACTTGTCTCTGGATGTGAACTTCTTAGCGCCTTGAGTCAGGATCCACATGGTTGTTTTGTGTGGGGTGGGTGTTCAACATGCTTGATTTCATCATCCTGGGCTCAATGGGCATTGGACAAGATGGAACCCAAGTCGGTTTCCGGGACATCTGGTAGGAAAGCTGATGGTATGTGAAGTTCCTGAGGCAGGTGGAGTCGTTTTTGCACTGGAAGACCGGTGCTGCTCCTTCGGCAAGTTGCCGTTCACCAACACACTGAGATCCCTGGGTGTCACATCCACTTTCAGACATATGTGCTGCCAGAGCACTTGGTTTCCATGGTAGCTGGAAATGGCTTGGGCGCTGAACTTGTCTCTGGATGTGGACTTCTTAGCGCCTTGAGTCAGGTTCTACATGGTTGTTTTGTGTGGGGTGGGTGTTCAACATGCCTGGTTGTATCATCATCCTGGGCTCAATGGGCATTGGACAAGATGGGACTCAACTCGGTTTCGGGGACATCTGGTAGGAAAGCTGATGGTATGTGAAGTTCCTGAGGCAGATGGAGTCGTTTTGGGACTGGAAGAGCTGTGCTGCTCCTTCGGCAAGTTGCCATTCACCAACACACTGAGATCCCTAGGTGTCACATCCACTTTCAGACATATGTGCTGCCAGAGCACTTGGTTTCCATGGTAGCTGGAAATGGCTTGGGCGCTGAACTTGTCTCTGGATGTGGAGATCTCAGCGCCTTGAGTGAGGATCTAAATGGTTGTTTTGTGTGGGTGTTCAACATAGCTAATTTCATCATCCTGAGCTCAATGTGCATTGGACAAGATGGGACAGAACAAGGTTTCCGGACATCTGGTAGGAAAGCTGATGGTATGTGAAGTTCCTGAGGCAGGTGGAGACGTTTTGGCACTGGAAGACTTGTCCTGCTCCTTCGGCAAGGTGCCATTCACCAACACACTGTGAACCCTAGGTGTCACATCCACTTTCAGAAATATGTGCTGCCAGAGCACTTGGTTTCCATGGTAGCTGGAAATGGCTTGGGCGCTGAACTTGTCTCTGGATGTGGACTTCTTAGCGCCTTGAGTGAGGATCCACATGGTTGTTTTGTGTGGGTGTTCAACATGGCTAATTTCATCCTCCTGGGCTCAATGGGCATTGGACGAGATGGGTACCCAAGTGGGTTTCCGGGACATCTGGTAGGAAACCTGATGGTATGTGAAGTTCCTGAGGCAGGTGGAGTCATATTGGCAATGGAAGACCTGTCCTGCTCCTTCAGCTAGTTTCCATTCACCAACACACTGAGATCCCTAGGTGTCACATCCACTTTCAGACATATGTGCTGCCAAAGCACTTGGTTTCCATGGGAGCTGGAAATGGCTTGGGCGCTGAACTTGTCTCTGGATGTGGAATTCTTAGCGCCTTGAGTCAGGTTCTACATGGTTGTTTTGTGTGGGGTGGGTGTTCAACATGCCTGGTTGTATCATTATCCTGGGCTCAATGGGCATTGGACAAGATGGGACTGAACTCGGTTTCCTTGACATCTGCTTGGAAAGCTGATGGTATGTGAAGTTCCTGAGGCAGGTGGAGTCATTTGCACAGGAAGACCTGTCCTGCTCCTTCGGCAAGTTGCCATTCACCAACACACTGAGATCCCTAGGTGTCACATCCTCTTTCAGACCTATGTGCTGCCAGAGCACTTGGTTTCCATGGTAGCTGGAAATGGCTTGGGCGCTGAACTTGTCTCTGGATGTGGACTTCTTAGCGCCTTGAGTGAGGATCCACATGGTTGTTTGGCGTGGGTATTCAACATGCCTGGTTGTATAATCTTGGGCTCAATGGGCATTGGACAAGATGGGACCCAAGACGGTTTCCGGGACATCTGGTAGGAAAGCTGATGGTATGTGAAGTTCCTGAGGCAGGTGGAGTCGATTTGGTACGGGAAGAGCTGTGCTGCTCCTTCGGCAAGTTCCCATTCACCAACACACTGAGATCCCTAGGTGTCACATCCACTTTCAGACATATGTGCTGCCAGAGCACTTGGTTTCCATGGGAGCTGGAAATGGCTTGGGCGCTGAACTTGTCTCTGGATGTGAACTTCTTAGCGCCTTGAGTGAGGATCCACATGGTTGTTTTGTTTGGGGTGGGTGTTCAACATGGCTTATTTCATCCTCCTGGGCTCAATGGTCATTGGACAAGATGGGTACCCAAGTGGGTTTCCGGGTCATCTGCTAGGAAAGCTGATGGTATGTGAAGTTCCTGTGGCAGGTGGAGTCATATTGGCAATGGAAGACCTGTCCTGCTCTTTCAGCTAGTTGCCATTCACCAACACACTGAGATCCCTAGGTGTCACATCCACTTTCAGACATATGTGCTGCCAGAGCACTTGGTTTCCATGGTAGCTGGAAATGGCTTGGGCACTGAACTTTTCTCTGGATGTGGACTTCTTAATGCCATGAGTCAGGATCCACATGGTTGTTTTGTGTGGCGTGGGTGTTCAACATGCTTGATTTCATCATCCTGGGCTCAATGGGCATTGGACAAGATGGGACCCAAGTCGGTTTCCGGGACATCTGGTAGGAAAACTGATGGTATGTGAAGTTCCTGAGGCTGGTGGAGTCGTTTTGGCACTGGAAGACCTGTGCTGCTCCTTCGGCAAGTTGCCATTCACCAACACACTGAGATCCCTAGGTGTCACATCCACTTTCAGACATATGTGCTGCCAGAGCACTTGGTTTCCATGGTAGCTGGAGATGGCTTGGGCGCTGAACTTGTCTCTGGATGTGGACTTCTTAGTCCCTTGAGTGAGGATCCACATGGTTGTTTTGTGTGGGTGTTCAACATGGTAAATTTCATCCTCCTGGGCTCAATGGGCATTGGAAGAGATAAGACAGAAATCGGTATCCGGGACTTCTGCTAGGAAAGCTGATGGTATGTGAAGTTCCTGAGGCAGGTGGAGTCGGTTTGGCACTGGAAGAGCTGTGCTGCTCCTTCGGCAAGTTGCCATTCACCAACACACTGATTTCCCTATGTCTCACATCCACTTTCAGACATATGTGCTGCCAGAGCACTTGGTTTCCATGGTAGCTGGAAATGGCTTGGGCGCTGAACTTGTCTCTGGATGTGGAGATCTCAGCGCCTTGAGTCAGGATCCACATGGTTGTTTTGTGTGGTGTGTGTGTTCTACATGCCTGGTTTCATCATCCTGGGCACAATGGGCATTGGACAAGATGGGACAGAACTCGGTTTCCGGGACATCTGGTAGGAAAGCTGATGGTATGTGAAGTTCCTGAGGCAGGTGGAGTAGTTTTGGCACTGGAAGAGCTGTCCTGCTCTTTCAGCTAGTTGCCATTCACCAACACACTGAGATCCCTAGGTGTCACATCCACTTTCAGACATATGTGCTGCCAGAGCACTTGGTTTCCATGGTAGCTGGAAATGGCTTGGGCGCTGAACTTGTCTCTGCATGTGGACTTCTTAATGCCTTGAGTCAGGATCCACATGGTTGTTTTGTGTGGGGTGGGTGTTCAACATGCTTGATTTCATCATCCTGGGCTCAATTGGCATTGGACAAGATGGGACCCAAGTCGGTTTCCGGGACATCTGGTAGGAAAACTGGTGGTATGTGAAGTTCCTGAGGCTGGTGGAGTCGTTTTGGCACTGGAAGAGCTGTGCTGCTCCTTCGGCAAGTTGCCATTCACCAACACACTGAGATCCCTGGGTGTCACATCCACTTTCAGACATATGTGCTGCCAGAGCACTTGGTTTCCATGGTAGCTGGAAATGGCTTGGGCGCTGAACTTGTCTCTGGATGTGGAGATCTCAGCGCCTTGAGTGAGGATCCACATGGTTGTTTTGTGTGTGTTCAACATTTCAAATTTCATCATCCTGAGCTCAATGGGCATTGGACAAGATGGGACAGAACTCGGTTTCCGGGACATCTGGTAGGAAAGCTGATGGTATGTGAAGTTCCTGAGGCAGGTGGAGACGTTTTGGCACTGGAAGACCTGTGCTGCTCCTTCGGCAAGTTGCCATTCACCAACACACTGAGATCCCTAGGTGTCACATCCACTTTCAGACATATGTGCTGCCAGAGCACTTGGTTTCCATGGTAGCTGGAAATGGCTTGGGCGCTGAAATTGTCTCTGGTGTGGAGTTCTCAGCGCCTTGTGTGAGGATCCACATGGTTGTTTTGTGTGGGTGTTCAACATGGCTAATTTCATCATCCTGGGCTCAATGGTCATTGGACAAGATGGGACTGAACTCGGTTTCCGGGACATCTGGTAGGAAAGCTGATGGTATGTGAAGTTCCTGAGGGAGGTGGAGTCGTTTTGGGACTGGAAGAGCTGTCCTGCTCCTTCGGCAAGTTGCCGTTCACCAACACACTGAGATCCCTAGGTGTCACATCCATTTTCAGACATATGTGCTGCCAGAGCACTTGGTTTCCACGGTAGCTGGAAATGGCTTGGGCGCTGAACTTGTCTCTGGATGTGGACTTCTTAGCGCCTTGAGTGAGGATCCACATGGTTGTTTTGTGTGGGTGTTCAGCATGCATGATTTCATCCTCCTGGGCTCAATGGGCATTGGACGAGATGGCACCCAAGTGGGTTTCCGGGACATCTGGTAGGAAAGCTGATGGCATGTGAAGTTCCTGAGGCAGGTGGCGTCGGTTTGGCGCTGGAAGAGCTGTGCTGCTCCTTCGGCAAGGTGCCATTCACCAACACACTGAGATCCCTAGGTGTCACATCCTCTTTCAGACATATGTGCTGCCAGAGCACTTGGTTTCCATGGTAGCTGGAAATGGCTTGGGCGCTGAACTTGTCTCTGGATGTGGAGTTCTCAGCGCCTTGAGTCAGTATCCACATGGTTGTTTTGTGTGGGTGTTCAACATGCCTGATTTCATCATCCTGGGCTCAATGGGCATTGGACAAGATGGGACCCACATGGGTTTCCGGGACATCTGGTAGGAAAGCTGATAGTATGTGAAGTTCCTGAGGCAGGTGGAGTCATTTTGGCACTGGAAGAGCTGTGCTGCTCCTTCAGCAAGTTGCCATTCACCAACACACTGAGATCCCTGGGTGTCACATCCACTTTCAGACATATGTGCTGCCAGAGCACTTGGTTTCCATGGTAGCTGGAAATGGCTTGGGCGCTGAACTTGTCTCTGGATGTGGAGTTCTCAGCGCCTTGAGTCAGTATCCACATGGTTGTTTTGTGTGGGTGTTCAACATGCCTGGTTGTTTCATCATCCTGGGCTCAATGGGCATTGGACAAGATGGGACCCAAGTCGGTTTCCTGGATGTCTGCTAGGAAAGCTGATAGTATGTGAAGTTCCTGAGGCAGGTGGTGTCGTTTTGGCACTGGAAGAGCTGTACTGCTCCTTCAGCAAGTTGCCATTCACCAACACACTGAGATCCCTAGGTGTCACATCCACTTTCAGACATATGTGCTGCCAGAGCACTTGGTTTCCATGGGAGCTGGAAATGGCTTGGGCACTGAACTTGTCTCTGGATGTGGAGATCTCAGCGCCTTGAGTCAGGATCCACATTGTTGTTTTGTGTGGGGTGGGTGTTCAACATGCCTGGTTTCATCATCCTGGGCTCAATGGGCATTGGACAAGATGGGACCCAAGTGGGTTTCCGGGACATCTGGTAGGAAAGCTGATGGTATGTGAAGTTCCTGAGTCTCTTGGAGTTGTTTTGGCACTGCAAGACTTGTCCTGCTCCTTCGGCAAGTTGCCATTCACCAACACACTGAGATCCCTAGGTGTCACATCCTCTTTCAGACATATGTGCTGCCAGAGCACTTGGTTTCCATGGTAGCTGGAGATGGCTTGGGCGCTGAACTTGTCTCTGGATGAGGACTTCTTAGTCCCTTGAGTCAGGATCCACATGGTTGTTTTGTGTGCGTGTTCATTATGCCTGATTTCATCATCCTGGGCTCAATGGGCATTGGACAAGATGGGACCCAAGTCGGTTTCCGGGACATCTGGTAGGAAAGCTGATGGTATGTGAAGTTCCTGAGGCAGTTGGAGACGTTTTGGCACTGGAAGAGCTGTGCTGCTCCTTCGGCAATTTGCCATTCACCAACACACTGCGATCCCTAGGTGTCACATCCACTTTCAGACATATGTGCTGCCAGAGCACTTGGTTTCCATGGGAGCTGGAAATGGCTTGGGCGCTGAACTTGTCTCTGGATGTGGACTTCTTAGTGCCTTGAGTCAGGATCCACATGGTTGTTTTGTGTGGGTGTTCAACATGGCTAATTTCATCATCCTGGGCTCAATGGGCATTGGACGAGTTGGGACCCAAGTGCGTTTTCGGGACATCCTCTGGGAAAGCTGATGGTATGTGAAGTTCCTGAGGCAGGTGGAGTCGTTTTGGCACTGGAAGACCTTTCTTGCTGCTTCGGCAAGTTGCCATTCACCAACACACTGAGATCCCTAGGTGTCACATCCTCTTTCAGACATATGTGCTGCCAGAGCACTTGGTTTCCATGGTAGCTGGAAATGGATTGGGCGCTGAACTTGTCTCTGGATGTGGACTTCTTAGCGCCTTGAGTCAGGATCCACATGGTTGTTTTGTGTAGGTGTTCAACATGCCTGATTTATCCTCCTGGGCTCAAAGAGCATTGAACGAGAGGGGTACCCAACTCGGTTTCCGGGACATCTGGTAGGAAAGCTGATGGTATGTGAAGTTCCTGAGGCAGGTGGAGTCGTTTTGGCACTGGAAGACATGTGCTGCTCCTTCGGCAAGTTGCCATTCACCAACACACTGAGATTCCTAGGTGTCACATGCACTTTCAGACATATGTGCTGCCAGAGCACTTGGTTTCCATGGTAGCTGGAAATGGCTTGGGCGCTGAACTTGTCTCTGCATGTGGACTTCTTAGCGCCTAGAGTCAGGATCTACATGGTTGTTTTGTGTGGGTGTTCAACATGCCTGGTTATTTCATCATCCTGGGCTCAATGGGCATTGGACAAGATGGGACCCAAGACGTTTTCCATGACATCTGCGAGGAAAGCTGATGGTATGTGAAGTTCCTGAGGCTGGTGGAGTCGTTTTGGCACTGGAAGAGCTGTGCTGCTCCTTCAGCAAGTTGCCATTCACCAACACACTGAGATCTCTGGGTGTCACATCCTCTTTCAGGCATATGTGCTGCCAGAGCACTTGGTTTCCATGGTAGCTGGAAATGTCTTGGGCGCTGAACTTGTCTCTGGATGTGGACTTCTTAGTGGCTTGAGTCAGGATCCACATGGTTGTTTTGTGTGGGTGTTCAACATGCCTGATTTCATCATCCTGTGCTCAATGGGCATTGGAGGAGATGGGTACCCAATTCGGTTTCCGGGACATCTGCTAGGAAAGCTGAGGGTATGTGAAGTTCCTGAGGCAAGTGGAGTCATTTTGGCACTGGAAGACCTGTGCTGCTCCTTCGGCAAGTTGCCATTCACCAACATACTGAGATCCCTAGGTGTCACATCTTCTTTCAGACATATGTGCTGCCAGAGCACTTGGTTTCCATGGTAGATGGAAATGGCTTGGGCGCTGAACTTGTCTCTGGATGTGGACTTCTTAGTGCCTTGAGTGCGGATCCAGATGGTTGTTTTGTGTGGGTGTTCAACATGCCTGATTTCATCATCCTGAGCTCAATTGGCATTGGACAAGATGTGACAGAAGTGGGTTTCCGGGACATCTGGTTGGAAAGCTGATGGTATGTGAAGTTCCTGAGGAAGGTGGAGTCGTTTTGGCACTGGAAGATCTGTGCTGCTCCTTCGGCAAGTTGCCATTCACCAACACACTGAGATCCCTAGGTGTCACATCCACTTTCAGACATATGTGCTGCCAGAGCACTTGGTTTCCATGGTAGCTGGAAATGGCTTGGGCGCTGAACTTGTCTCTGGATGTGGAGTTCTCAGCGCCTTCAGTCAGGATCCAAATGGTTGTTTTGTGTGGGTGTTCAACATGGCAAATTTCATCATACTGGGCTCAGTGGGCATTGGACAAGATGGGTACCCAAGTGCGTTTCCGGGACATCTGGTAGGAAAGCTGATGGTATGTGAAGTTCCTGAGGCAGGTGGAGTCATATTGGCAATGCAAGAGCTGTCCTGCTCCTTCAGCAAGTACCATTCACCAACACACTGAGATCCCGAGGTGTCACATCCACTTTCAGACATATGTGCTGCCAGAGCACTTGGTTTCCGTGGGAGCTGGAAATGGCTTGGGCGCTGAACTTGTCTCTGGATGTGGACTACTTAGTCCCTTGAGTCAGGATCTACATGGTTTTTTTGTGTGCGTGTTCATCATGCCTGATTTCATCATCCTCTGCTCAATGGGCATTGGAAGAGATGGGACCCAAGACGTTTTCCGGGACATCTGGTAGGAAAGCTGATGGTATGTGAAGTTCCTGAGGCAGGTGGAGTCGTTTTGGCACTGGAAGAGCTGTGCTGCTCCTTCGGCAAGTTGCCATTCACCAACACACTGAGATCCCTAGGTGTCACATCCACTTTCAGACATATGTGCTGCCAGAGCACTTGGTTTCCATGGGAGCTGGAAATGGCTTGGGCGCTGAACTTGTCTCTGGATGTGGAGATCTCAGCGCCTTGAGTGAGAATCCACATGGTTGTTTTGTGTGGGTGTTCCACATGGCAAATTTCATCATTCTGGGCTCAATGGGCATTGGACAAGATGGGACCCAACTCGGTTTCCGGGACATCTGCTAGGAAAGCTGATGGTATGTGCAGTTCCTGAGGCAGGTGGAGTCATTTTGGCACTGGAAGACCTGTCCTGCTCCTTCAGCAGGGTGCCATTCACCAACACACTGAGATCCCTCGGTGTCACATCCACTTTCAGACATATGTGCTGCCAGAGCACTTGGTTTCCATGGTAGCTGGAAATGGCTTGGGCGCTGAACTTGTCTCTGGATGTGGACTTCTTAGCGCCTTGAGTCAGGATCTGCATTGTTGTTTTGTGTGGTGTGGGTGTTCAACATGCCTGGTTTCATCATCCTGGGCTCAATGGGCATTGGAAGAGATGGGACCCAAGACGTTTTCCGGGACATCTGGTAGGAAAGCTGATGGTATGTGAAGTTCCTGAGGCAGGTGGAGTCGGTTTGGCACTGGAAGACCTGTCCTGCTCCTTCGGCAAGTTGCTATTCACCAACACACTGTGATCCCTAGGTGTCACATCCACTTTCAGACATATGTGCTGCCAGAGCACTTGGTTTCCATGGTAGCTGGAAATGTCTTGGGCACTGAACTTGTCTCTGGATGTGGACTTCTTAGCGCCTTGAGTCAGGATCCACATGGTTGTTTTGTGTGGGTGTTCAACATGCCTGGTTTCATCCTCCTTTGCTCAATGGGCATTGGACAAGATGGGAACTCAAGTGGGTTTCCGTGACATCTGGTAGGAAAGCTGATGGTATGTGAAGTTCCTGAGGCAGGTGGAGTTGTTTTGGACTGGAAGAGCTGTGCTGCTCCTTCGGCAAGTTGCCATTCACCAACACACTGAGATCCCTGGGTGTCACATTATCTTTCAGATATATGTGCTGCCAGAGCACTTGGTTTCCATGGTAGCTGGAAATGGCTTGGGCGCTGAACTTGTCTCTGGACATGGACTTCTTAGCTCCAGGGTGAGGATCCACATGGTTGTTTTGTGTGGGTGTTCAACATGGCTAATTTCATCATCCTGGGCTCAATGGGCATTGCACAAGATAGGACCGACTCTTCTCCGTGACATCTGCTAGGTAAGCTGTTAGTATGAGAAGTTCCTGAGGCAGGTGGAGTCGTTTTGGCACTGGAAGAGCTGTGCTGCTCTTTCGGCAAGTTGCCATTCACCAACACACAGAGATCCCTGGGTGTCACATCCAATTTCAGACATATGTGCTGCCCGAGCACTTGGTTTCCATGGTAGCTGGAAATGGCTTGGGCGCTGAACTTGTCTTTGGATGTGGACTTCTTAGCGCCTTGAGTGAGGATCCAGATGGTTGTTTTGTGTGGATGTTCAACATGCCTGGTTTCATCCTCCGGTTCTCAACGGGTATTGGACGAGATGGAACTCAAGTGGGTTTCCTTGATATCTGCTAGGTAAGCTGATAGTATGTGAAGTTCCTGAGGCAGGTGGAGTCGTTTGGGCACTGGAAGAGCTGTGCTGCTCCTTCGGCCTGTTGCCGTTCACCAACATACTGAGATCCCGAGGTGTCACATCCACTTTCAGACATATGTTCTGCCAGAGCACTTGGTTTCCACGGTAGCTGGAAATGGCTTGGGCGCTGAACTTGTCTCTGGATGTGGACTTCTTAGCGCCTTGAGTCAGGATCCACATGGTTGTTTTGTGTGGAGTGGGTGTTCAACATGCCTGGTTGTATCATCATCCTGGGCTCAATGGGCATTGGACAAGATGGGACAGAACTCGGTTTCCGGGACATCTGGTAGGAAAGCTGATGGTATGTGAAGTTGCTGAGGCAGGTGTAGTCGTTTTGGGACTGGAAGAGCTGTGCTGCTCCTTCGGCTAGTTGCCGTTCACCAACACACTGAGATCCCTAGGTGTCACATCCACTTTCAGACATATGTGCTGCCAGAGCACTTGGTTTCCATGGTAGCTGGAAATGGCTTGGGCGCTGAACTTGTCTCTGGATGTGGACTTCTTAGCGCCTTGAGTCAGGATCTACATGGTTGTTTTCTGTGGGTGTTCAACCTGCCTGATTTCATCATCCTGGGCTCAATGGGCATTGGACAAGATGGAACTAAGTGGGTTTCCGGGAAATCTGGTAGGAAAGCTGATAGTATGTGAAGTTCCTGAGGCAGGTGGAGTCGTTTTGGCACTGGAAGAGCTGTGCTGCTCCCACATCAAGTTGCCATTCACCAACACACTGAGATCCCTAGGTGTCACATCCACTTTCAGACATATGTGCTGCCAGAGCACTTGGTTTCCATGGGAGCTGGAAATGGCTTGGGCGCTGAACTTGTCTCTGGATGTGGAGATCTCAGCGCCTTGAGTCAATATCCACATGGTTGTTTTGTGTGGGGTGGGTGTTCAACATGCCTGATTTCATCATCCTGGGCTCAATGGGCATTGGACAAGATGGGAACTAAGTAGGTTTCCGGGACATCTGGTAGGAAAGCTGATAGTATGTGAAGTTCCTGAGGCAGGTGGAGTCGTTTTGGCACTGGAAGAGCTGTGCTGCTCCTTCGGCAAGTTGCCATTCACCAACACACTGAGATCCCTAGGTGTCACATCCACTTTCAGACATATGTGCTGCCAGAGCACTTGGTTTCCATGGGAGCTGGAAATGGCTTGGGCGCTGCACTTGTCTCTGGATGTGGACTTTATAGCGCCTTGAGTCAGGATCTACATGGTTGTTTTGTGTGGGGTGGGTGTTCAACATGCCTGGTTGTTTCTTCATCCTGGGCTCAATGGGCATTGGACAAGATGGGACCCAAGTCGGTTTCCGGGACATCTGCTAGGAAAGCTGATTTTATGTGAAGTTCCTGAGGCAGGTGGAGTCATTTTGGCACTGGAAGACCTGTGCTGCTCCTTCGGCAAGTTGCCATTCACCAACACACTGAGATCCCTAGGTGTCACATCCAATTTCAGACATATGTGCTGCCAGAGCACTTGGTTTCCATGGTAGCTGGAAATGGCTTGGGCGCTGAACTTGTCTCTGGATGAGGACTTCTTAGTCCCTTGTGTCAGGACCTGCATGGTTGTTTTGTTTGCGTGTTCATCATGCCTGATTTCATCATTCTGGGCTCAATGGGCATTGGACAAGACGGGACAGAACTCAATTTCCGGGACATCTGGTAGGAAAGCTGATGGTATGTGAAGTTCCTGAGGCAGGTGGAGACGTTTTGGCACTGGAAGAGCTGTGCTGCTCCTTCGGCAATTTGCCATTCACCAACACACTGAGATCCCTAGGTGTCACATCTTCTTTCAGACATATGTGCTGCCAGAGCACTTGGTTTCCATGGTAGCTGGAAATGGCTTGGGCTCTGAACTTGTCTCTGGATGTGGACTTCTTAGTGCCATGAGTCAGGATCCACATGGTTGTTTTGTGTGGTGGGTGTTCAACTTGGCAAATTTCATCATCCTGGGCTCAATGGGCATTGGACAAGATGGGACCCAAGTCGGTTTCCGGGACATCTGGTAGGAAAGCTGATGGTATGTGAAGTTCCTGAGGCAGGTGGAGTCGTTTTGGCACTGGAAGAGCTGTGCTGCTCCTTCGGCAAGTTGCCATACACCAACACACTGAGATCCTAGGTGTCACATCCACTTTCAGACATATGTGCTGCCAGAGCACTTGGTTTCCATGGTAGCTGGAAATGGCTTGGGCGCTGAACTTGTCTCTGGATGTGGACTTCTTAGCGCCTTGAGTGAGGATCTACATGGTTGTTTTTGTGGGTGTTCATCATGCCTAATTTTATCATCGTGGACTCAATTGGCATTGAACGAAATGGCACCCAATTCGGTTTCCGGGACATCTGCTAGGAAAGCTGATGGTATGTGAAGTTCCTGAGGCAGGTGGAGTCGTTTTGGAACTGGAAGACCTGTGCTGCTCCTTCGGCAAGTTCCCATTCACCAACACACTGAGATCCCTAGTTGTCACATCCACTTTCAGACATATGTGCTGCCAGAGCACTTGGTTTCCATGGTAGCTGGAAATGTCTTGGGCGCTGAACTTGTCTCTGGATGTGGACTTCTTAGCGCCTTGAGTGAGGATCCACATGGTTGTTTTGTGTGGGTGTTCAACATGCCTGGTTTCATCATCCTGGGCTCAATTGGCATTGGAGGAGATGGGTACCCAAGTGGGTTTCCGGGACATCTGGTAGGAAAGCTGATAGTATGTGAAGTTCCTGAGGCAGGTGGAGTCGTTTTGGCACTGGAAGAGCTGTACTGCTCCTTCATCAAGTTGCCATTCACCAACACACTGAGATCCCTAGGTGTCACATCCACTTTCAGACATATGTGCTGCCAGAGCACTTGGTTTCCATGGTAGCTGGAAATGGCTTGGGCGCTGAACTTGTCTCTGGATTTGGAGTTCTCAGCGCCTTGAGTGAGGATCCACATGGTTGTTTTGTGTGGGTGTTCAACATGCCTGATTTCATCATCCTGGGCTCAATGGGCATTGGACAAGATGGGAACTAAGTAGGTTTCCGGGACATCTGGTAGGAAAGCTGATAGTATGTGAAGTTCCTGAGGCAGGTGGAGTCGTTTTGGCACTGGAAACCTGTGCTGCTCCTTCGGCAAGTTGCCATTCACCAACACACTGAGATCCCTAGGTGTCATATCCTCTTTCAGACATATGTGCTGCCAGAGCACTTGGTTTCCATGGTAGCTGGAAATGGCTTGGGCGCTGAACTTGTCTCTGGATGTGGACTTCTTAGCGCCTTGAGTCAGGATCCACATGGTTGTTTTGTGTGGGGTGGGTGTTCAACATGCCTGGTTTCATCATCCTGGGCTCAATGGGCATTGGACAAGATGGGACCCAACTCGGTTTCCGGGACATCTGCTAGGAAAGCTGATGGTATTTGAAGTTCCTGAGGCAGGTGGAGTCATTTTGGCACTGGAAGACCTGTGCTGCTCCTTCGGCAAGTTGCCATTCACCAACACACTGAGATCCCTAGGTGTCACATCCACTTTCAGACATATGTGCTGCCAGAGCACTTGGTTTCCATGGTAGCTGGAAATGGCTTAGCCGCTGAACTTGTCTCTGGATGAGGACTTCTTCGTCCCTTGAGTCAGGATCTGCATGGTTGTTTTGTGTGCGTGTTCATCATGCCTGATTTCATCATCCTGGGCTCAATGGGCATTGGACAAGATGGGACCCAAGTGGGTTTCCGGGACATCTGGTAGGAAAGCTGATGGTATGTGAAGTTCCTGAGGCAGGTGGAGTCGTTTTGGCACTGGAAGAGCTGTCCTGCTCTTTCAGCTAGTTGCCATTCACCAACACACTGAGATCCCTAGGTGTCACATCCACTTTCAGACATATGTGCTGCCAGAGCACTTGGTTTCCATGGGAGCTGGAAATGGCTTGGGCGCTGAACTTGTCTCTGCATGTGGACTTCTTAATGCCATGAGTCAGGATCCACATGGTTGTTTTGTGTGGGGTGGGTGTTCAACATGCTTGATTTCATCATCCTGGGCTCAATTGGCATTGGACAAGATGGGACCCAAGTCGGTTTCCGGGACATCTGGTAGGAAAACTGGTGGTATGTGAAGTTCCTGAGGCTGGTGGAGTCGTTTTGGCACTGGAAGAGCTGTGCTGCTCCTTCGGCAAGTTGCCATTCACCAACAACTGAGATCCCTGGGTGACACATCCACTTTCAGACATATGTGCTGCCAGAGCACTTGGTTTCCATGGGAGCTGGAAATGGCTTGGGCGCTGAACTTGTCTCTGGATGTGGAGATCTCAGCGCCTTGAGTGAGGATCCACATGGTTGTTTTGTGTGTGTTCAACATTTCAAATTTCATCATCCTGAGCTCAATGGGCATTGGACAAGATGGGACAGAACTCGGTTTCCGGGACATCTGGTAGGAAAGCTGATGGTATGTGAAGTTCCTGAGGCACTTGGAGTTGTTTTGGCACTGGAAGACTTGTCCTGCTCCTTCGGCAAGGTGCCATTCACCAACACACTGAGAACCCTAGGTGTCACATCCACTTTCAGAAATATGTGCTGCCAGAGCACTTGGTTTCCATGGTAGCTGGAAATGGCTTGGGCGCTGAACTTGTCTCTGGATGTGGACTTCTTAGTCCCTTGAGTGAGGATCCACATGGTTGTTTTGTGTGGGTGTTCAACATGGCTAATTTCATCATCCTGGGCTCAATGGGCATTGGACGAGATGGGTACCCAAGTGGGTTTCCGGGACATCTGGTAGGAAAGCTGATGGTATGTGAAGTTCCTGAGGCAGGTGGAGTCCTATTGGCAATGGAAGACCTGTCCTGCTCCTTCAGCTAGTTGCCATTCACCAACACACTGAGATCCCTAGGTGTCACATCCACTTTCAGACATATGTGCTGCCAGAGCACTTGGTTTCCATGGGAGCTGGAAATGGCTTGGGCGCTGAACTTGTCTCTGGATGTGGACTTCTTAATGCCATGAGTGAGTATCCACATGGTTGTTTTGTGTGGGGTGGGTGTTCAACATGCTTGATTTCATCATCCTGGGCACAATGGGCATTGGACAAGATGGGACTCAAATCGGTTTCCGGGACGTCTGGTAGGAAAGCTGATGGTATGTGAAGTTCCTGAGGCAGGTGGAGTCTTTTTACACAGGAAGACCTATGCTGCTCCTTCGGCAAGTTGCCATTCACCAACACACTGAGATCCCTAGGTGTCACATCCTCTTTCAGACATATGTGCTGCCAGAGCACTTGGTTTCCATGGGAGCTGGAAATGGCTTGGGCGCTGAACTTGTCTCTGGATGTGGACTTCTTAGCGCCTTGAGTGAGGATCCACATGGTTGTTTTGTGTGGGTGTTCAACATGGATAATTTCATCCTCCTGGGCTCAATGGGCATTGGATGAAATGGGTACCCAAGTGGGTTTCCGGGTCATCTGGTAGGAAAGCTGATGGTATATGAAGTTCCTGGGGCAGGTGGAGTCATATTGGCAATGGAAGACCTGTCCTGCTCCTTCAGCTAGTTTGCATTCACCAACACACTGAGATCCCTACGTGTCACATCCACTTTCAGACATATGTGCTGCCAGAGCACTTGGTTTCCATGGTAGCTGGAAATGGCTTGGGCGCTGAACTTGTCTCTGGATGTGGATTTTTTAATGCCATGAGTCAGGATCAACATGGTTGTTTTGTGTGGCGTGGGTGTTCAACATGCTTGATTTCATCATCCTGGGCTCAATGGGCATTGGACAAGATGGGACCCAAGTCGGTTTCCGGGACATCTGGTAGGAAAACTGATGGTATGTGAAGTTCCTGAGGCAGGTGGAGTCGTTTTGGCACTGGAAGACCTGTGCTGCTCCTTCGGCAAGTTGCCGTTCACCAACACACTGAGATCCCTAGGTGTCACATCCACTTTCAGACATATGTGCTGCCAGAGCACTTGGTTTCCATGGTAGCTGGAGATGGCTTGGGCGCTGAACTTGTCTCTGGATGTGGACTTCTTAGCGCCTTGAGTGAGGATCCAGATGGTTGTTTTCTGTGCGTGTTCAACATGGCAAGTTTCATCATTCTGGGCTCAATGGGCATTGGACAAGACGGGACAGAACTCAATTTCCGGGACATCTGGTAGGAAAGCTGATGGTATGTGAAGTTCCTGAGGCAGGTGGAGACGTTTTGGCACTGGAAGACCTGTGCTGCTCCTTCGGCAAGTTGCCATTCACCAACACACTGAGATCCCTAGGTGTCACATCCACTTTCAGACATATGTGCTGCCAGAGCACTTGGTTTCCATGGTAGCTGGAAATGGCTTGGGCGCTGAACTTGTCTCTGGATGTGGAGTTCTCAGCGCCTTGAGTGAGGATCCACATGTTTGTTTTGAGTGTGTGTTCAACATGGCTAATTTCATCATCCTGGGCTCAATGGGCATTGGACAAGATGGGACAGAACTCGGTTTCCGGGACATCTGGTAGGAAAGCTGATGGTATGTGAAGTTCCTGAGGCAGGTGGAGTCGTTTTGGGACTGGAAGAGCTGTGCTGCTCCTTCGGCAAGTTGCCGTTCACCAACACACTGAGATCCCTAGGTGTCACATCCACTTTCAGACATATGTGCTGCCAGAGCACTTGGTTTCCACGGTAGCTGGAAATGGCTTGGGCGCTGAACTTGTCTCTGGATGTGGACTTCTTAGCGCCTTGAGTCAGGATCCACATGGTTGTTTTGTGTGGGTGTTCAGCATGCATGATTTCATCCTCCTGGGCTCAATGGGCATTGGACGAGATGGCACCCAAGTGGGTTTCCGGGACATCTGGTAGGAAAGCTGATGGCATGTGAAGTTCCTGAGGCAGGTGGAGTCGGTTTGGCGCTGGAAGAGCTGTGCTGCTCCTTCGGCAAGTTGCCATTCACCAACACACTGAGATCCCTAGGTGTCACATCCTCTTTCAGACATATGTGCTGCCAGAGCACTTGGTTTCCATGGTAGCTGGAAATGGCTTGGGCGCTGAACTTGTCTCTGGATGTGGAGTTCTCAGCGCCTTGAGTCAGTATCCACATGGTTGTTTTGTGTGGGTGTTCAACATGCCTGATTTCATCATCCTGGGCTCAATGGGCATTGGACAAGATGGGACCCACGTGGGTTTCCGGGACATCTGGTAGGAAAGCTGATAGTATGTGAAGTTCCTGAGGCAGGTGTAGTCATTTTGGCACTGGAAGAGCTGTGCTGCTCCTTCAGCAAGTTGCCATTCACCAACACACTGAGATCCCTGGGTGTCACATCCACTTTCAGACATATGTGCTGCCAGAGCACTTGGTTTCCATGGTAGCTGGAAATGGCTTGGGCGCTGAACTTGTCTCTGGATGTGGAGTTCTCAGCGCCTTGAGTCAGTATCCACATGGTTGTTTTGTGTGGGTGTTCAACATGCCTGATTTCATCATCCTGGGCTCAATGGGCATTGGACAAGATGGGACCCAAGTCGGTTTCCTGGATGTCTGCTAGGAAAGCTGATAGTATGTGAAGTTCCTGAGGCAGGTGGAGTCGTTTTGGCACTGGAAGAGCTGTACTGCTCCTTCGGCAAGTTGCCATTCACCAACACACTGAGATCCCTAGGTGTCACATCCACTTTGAGACATATGTGCTGCCAGAGCACTTGGTTTCCATGGGAGCTGGAATGGCTTGGGCGCTGAACTTGTCTCTGGATGTGGAGATTTTAGCGCCATGAGTCAGGATCCACATTGTTGTTTTGTGTGGGGTGGGTGTTCAACATGCCTGGTTTCATCATCCTGGGCTCAATGGGCATTGGACAAGATGGGACCCAAGTGGGTTTCCGGGACATCTGGTAGGAAAGCTGATGGTATGTGAAGTTCCTGAGGCAGGTGGCGTCATTTTGGCACTGGAAGACCTGTGCTGCTCCTTCGGCAAGTTGCCATTCACCAACACACTGAGATCCCTAGGTGTCACATCCTCTTTCAGACATATGTGCTGCCAGAGCACTTGGTTTCCATGGTAGCTGGAGATGGCTTGGGCGCTGAACTTGTCTCTGGATGAGGACTTCTTAGTCCCTTGAGTCAGGATCCACATGGTTGTTTTGTGTGCGTGTTCATCATACCTGATTTCATCATCCTGGGCTCAATGGGCATTGGACAAGATGGGACCCAAGTCGGTTTCCGGGACATCTGGTAGGAAAGCTGATGGTATGTGAAGTTCCTGAGGCAGTTGGAGACGTTTTGGCACTGGAAGAGCTGTGCTGCTCCTTCGGCAATTTGCCATTCACCAACACACTGAGATCCCTAGGTGTCACATCCACTTTCAGGCATATGTGCTGCCAGAGCACTTGGTTTCCATGGGAGCTGGAAATGGCTTGGGCGCTGAACTTGTCTCTGGATGTGGACTTCTTAGCGCCTTGAGTCAGGATCCACATGGTTGTTTTGTGTGGGTGTTCAACATGGCTAATTTCATCATCCTGGGCTCAATGGGCATTGGACGAGTTGGGACCCAAGTGCGTTTTCGGGACATCTCTAGGAAAGCTGATGGTATGTGAAGTTCCTGAGGCAGGTGGAGTCGTTTTGGCACTGGAAGACCTTTCTTGCTGCTTCGGCAAGTTGCCATTCACCAACACACTGAGATCCCTAGGTGTCACATCCTCTTTCAGACATATGTGCTGCCAGAGCACTTGGTTTCCATGGTAGCTGGAAATGGCTTGGGCGCTGAACTTGTCTCTGGATGTGGACTTTTTAGCGCCTTGAGTCAGGATCCACATGGTTGTTTTGTGTAGGTGTTCAACATGCCTGATTTATCCTCCTGGGCTCAAAGAGCATTGAACGAGAGGGGTACCCAACTCGGTTTCCGGGACATCTGGTAGGAAAGCTGATGGTATGTGAAGTTCCTGAGGCAGGTGGAGTTATTTTGGCACTGGAAGACATGTGCTGCTCCTTCGGCAAGTTGCCATTCACCAACACACTGAGATTCCTAGGTGTCACATGCACTTTCAGACATATGTGCTGCCAGAGCACTTGGTTTCCATGGTAGCTGGAAATGGCTTGGGCGCTGAACTTGTCTCTGCATGTGGACTTCTTAGCGCCTAGAGTCAGGATCTACATGGTTGTTTTGTGTGGGTGTTCAACATGGCTAATTTCATCATCCTGGGCTCAATGGGCATTGGACAAGATGGGACCCAAGACGTTTTCCATGACATCTGCGAGGAAAGCTGATGGTATGTGAAGTTCCTGAGGCTGGTGGAGTCGTTTTGGCACTGGAAGAGCTGTGCTGCTCCTTCAGCAAGTTGCCATTCACCAACACACTGAGATCTCTGGGTGTCACATCCTCTTTCAGGCATATGTGCTGCCAGAGCACTTGGTTTCCATGGTAGCTGGAAATGGCTTGGGCGCTGAACTTGTCTCTGGATGTGGACTTCTTAGTGCCTTGAGTCAGGATCCACATGGTTGTTTTGTGTGGGTGTTCAACATGCCTGATTTCATCATCCTGTGCTCAATGGGCATTGGACAAGATGGGTACCCAATTCGGTTTCCGGGACATCTGCTAGGAAAGCTGATGGTATGTGAAGTTCCTGAGGCAAGTGGAGTCATTTTGGCACTGGAAGACCTGTGCTGCTCCTTCGGCAAGTTGCCATTCACCAACATACTGAGATCCCTAGGTGTCACATCTTCTTTCAGACATATGTGCTGCCAGAGCACTTGGTTTCCATGGTAGATGGAAATGGCTTGGGCGCTGAACTTGTCTCTGGATGTGGACTTCTTAGTGCCTTGAGTGCGGATCCAGATGATTGTTTTGTGTGGGTGTTCAACATGCCTGGTTTCATCCTCCGGTTCTCAACGGGTATTGGACGAGATGGAACTCAAGTGGGTTTCCTTGATATCTGCTAGGTAAGCTGATAGTATGTGAAGTTCCTGAGGCAGGTGGAGTCGTTTTGGCACTGGAAGAGCTGTGCTGCTCCTTCGGCCTGTTGCCGTTCACCAACATACTGAGATCCCGAGGTGTCACATCCACTTTCAGACATATGTTCTGCCAGAGCATTTGGTTTCCACGGTAGCTGGAAATGGCTTGGGCGCTGAACTTGTCTCTGGATGTGGAGATCTCAGCGCCTTGATTCAGATTCTACCTGGTTGTTTTGTGTGGAGTGGGTGTTCAACATGCCTGGTTGTATCATCATCCTGGGCTCAATGGGCATTGGACAAGAAGGGGCAGAACTCGGTTTCCGGGACATCTGGTAGGAAAGCTGATGGTATGTGAAGTTGCTGAGGCAGGTGTAGTCGTTTTGGGACTGGAAGAGCTGTGCTGCTCCTTCGGCTAGTTGCCGTTCACCAACACACTGAGATCCCTAGGTGTCACATCCACTTTCAGACATATGTGCTGCCAGAGCACTTGGTTTCCATGGTAGCTGGAAATGGCTTGGGCGCTGAACTTGTCTCTGGATGTGGACTTCTTAGCGCCTTGAGTCAGGATCTACATGGTTGTTTTCTGTGGGTGTTCAACCTGCCTGATTTCATCATCCTGGGCTCAATGGGCATTGGACAAGATGGGAACTAAGTGGGTTTCCGGGACATCTGGTAGGAAAGCTGATTTTATGTGAAGTTCCTGAGGCAGGTGGAGTCGTTTTGGCACTGGAAGAGCTGTCCTGCTCTCACATCAAGTTGCCATTCACCAACACACTGAGATCCCTAGGTGTCACATCCACTTTCAGACATATGTGCTGCCAGAGCACTTGGTTTCCATGGGAGCTGGAAATGGCTTGGGCGCTGAACTTGTCTCTGGATGTGGAGATCTCAGCGCCTTGAGTCAATATCCACATGGTTGTTTTGTGTGGGGTGGGTGTTCAACATGCCTGATTTCATCATCCTGGGCTCAATGGGCATTGGACAAGATGGGAACTAAGTAGGTTTCCGGGACATCTGCTAGGAAAGCTGATAGTATGTGAAGTTCCTGAGGCAGGTGGAGTCGTTTTGGCACTGGAAGAGCTGTGCTGCTCCTTCGGCAAGTTGCCATTCACCAACACACTGAGATCCCTAGGTGTCACATCCACTTTCAGACATATGTGCTGCCAGAGCACTTGGTTTCCATGGGAGCTGGAAATGGCTTGGGCGCTGCACTTGTCTCTGGATGTGGACTTTATAGCGCCTTGAGTCAGGATCTACATGGTTGTTTTGTGTGGGGTGGGTGTTCAACATGCCTGGTTGTTTCTTCATCCTGGGCTCAATGGGCATTGGACAAGATGGGACCCAAGTCGGTTTCCGGGACATCTGCTAGGAAAGCTGATTTTATGTGAAGTTCCTGAGGCAGGTGGAGTCATTTTGGCACTGGAAGACCTGTGCTGCTCCTTCGGCAAGTTGCCATTCACCAACACACTGAGATCCCTAGGTGTCACATCCAATTTCAGACATATGTGCTGCCAGAGCACTTGGTTTCCATGGTAGCTGGAAATGGCTTGGGCGCTGAACTTGTCTCTGGATGAGGACTTCTTAGTCCCTTGTGTCAGGATCTGCATGGTTGTTTTGTTTGCGTGTTCATCATGCCTGATTTCATCATTCTGGGCTCAATGGGCATTGGACAAGACGGGACAGAACTCAATTTCCGGGACATCTGGTAGGAAAGCTGATGGTATGTGAAGTTCCTGAGGCAGGTGGAGACGTTTTGGCACTGGAAGAGCTGTGCTGCTCCTTCGGCAATTTGCCATTCACCAACACACTGAGATCCCTAGGTGTCACATCTTCTTTCAGACATATGTGCTGCCAGAGCACTTGGTTTCCATGGTAGCTGGAAATGGCTTGGGCTCTGAACTTGTCTCTGGATGTGGACTTCTTAGTGCCATGAGTCAGGATCCACATGGTTGTTTTGTGTGGTGGGTGTTCAACTTGGCAAATTTCATCATCCTGGGCTCAATGGGCATTGGACAAGATGGGACCCAAGTCGGTTTCCGGGACATCTGGTAGGAAAGCTGATGGTATGTGAAGTTCCTGAGGCAGGTGGAGTCGTTTTGGCACTTGAAGAGCTGTGCTGCTCCTTCGGCAAGTTGCCATACACCAACACACTGAGATCCTAGGTGTCACATCCACTTTCAGACATATGTGCTGCCAGAGCACTTGGTTTCCATGGTAGCTGGAAATGGCTTGGGCGCTGAACTTGTCTCTGGATGTGGACTTCTTAGCGCCTTGAGTGAGGATCTACATGGTTGTTTTTGTGGGTGTTCATCATGCCTAATTTTATCATCGTGGACTCAATTGGCATTGTACGAAATGGCACCCAATTCGGTTTCCGGGACATCTGCTAGGAAAGCTGATGGTATGTGAAGTTCCTGAGGCAGGTGGAGTCGTTTTGGCACTGGAAGACCTGTGCTGCTCCTTCGGCAAGTTGCCATTCACCAACACACTGAGATCCCTAGTTGTCACATCCACTTTCAGACATATGTGCTGCCAGAGCACTTGGTTTCCATGGTAGCTGGAAATGTCTTGGGCGCTGAACTTGTCTCTGGATGTGGACTTCTTAGCGCCTTGAGTGAGGATCCACATGGTTGTTTTGTGTGGGTGTTCAACATGGCTAATTTCATCATCCTGGGCTCAATGGGCATTGGAGGAGATGGGTACCCAAGTGGGTTTCCGGGACATCTGGTAGGAAAGCTGATGGTATGTGAAGTTCCTGAGGCAGGTGGAGTCGTTTTGGCACTGGAAGAGCTGTACTGCTCCTTCATCAAGTTGCCATTCACCAACACACTGAGATCCCTAGGTGTCACATCCACTTTCAGACATATGTGCTGCCAGAGCACTTGGTTTCCATGGTAGCTGGAAATGGCTTGGGCGCTGAACTTGTCTCTCGATTTGGAGTTCTCAGCGCCTTGAGTGAGGATCCACATGGTTGTTTTGTGTGGGTGTTCAACATGCCTGATTTCATCATCCTGGGCTCAATGGGCATTGGACAAGATGGGAACTAAGTAGGTTTCCGGGACATCTGGTAGGAAAGCTGATAGTATGTGAAGTTCCTGAGGCAGGTGGAGTCGTTTTGGCACTGGAAACCTGTGCTGCTCCTTCGGCAAGTTGCCATTCACCAACACACTGAGATCCCTAGGTGTCACATCCTCTTTCAGACATATGTGCTGCCAGAGCACTTGGTTTCCATGGTAGCTGGAAATGGCTTGGGCGCTGAACTTGTCTCTGGATGTGGACTTCTTAGCGCCTTGAGTCAGGATCCACATGGTTGTTTTGTGTGGGGTGGGTGTTCAACATGCCTGGTTTCATCATCCTGGGCTCAATGGGCATTGGACAAGATGGGACCCAAGTCGGTTTCCGGGACATCTGCTAGGAAAGCTGATGGTATTTGAAGTTCCTGAGGCAGGTGGAGTCATTTTGGCACTGGAAGACCTGTGCTGCTCCTTCGGCAAGTTGCCATTCACCAACACACTGAGATCCCTAGGTGTCACATCCACTTTCAGACATATGTGCTGCCAGAGCACTTGGTTTCCATGGTAGCTGGAAATGGCTTAGCCGCTGAACTTGTCTCTGGATGAGGACTTCTTCGTCCCTTGAGTCAGGATCTGCATGGTTGTTTTGTGTGCGTGTTCATCATGCCTGATTTCATCATTGTGGGCTCAATGGGCATTGGACAAGATGGGACCCAAGTGGGTTTCCGGGACATCTGGTAGGAAAGCTGATGGTATGTGAAGTTCCTGAGGCAGGTGGAGTCGTTTTGGGACTGGAAGAGCTATGCTGCTCCTTCGGCAAGTTGCCATTCACCAACACACTGAGATCCTAGGTGTCACATCCACTTTCAGACATATGTGCTGCCAGAGCACTTGGTTTCCATGGTAGCTGGAAATGGCTTGGGCGCTGAACTTGTCTCTGGATGTGGACTTCTTAGCGCCTTGAGTCATTATTCTCATGGATGTTTTGTGTGGGTGTTCAACATGGCTGATTTCATCATCCTGGGCTCAATGGACATTGGACGAGTTGGGACCCAAGTGCGTTTTCGGGACATCTGCTGGGAAAGCTGATGGTATGTGAAGTTCCTGAGGCAGGTGGAGTCGTTTTGGCACTGGAAGACCTGTGCTGCTGCTTCGGCAAGTTGCCATTCACCAACACACTGAGATCCCTAGGTGTCACATCCTCTTTCAGACATATGTGCTGCCAGAGCACTTGGTTTCCATGGTAGCTGGAAATGGCTTGGGCGCTGAACTTGTCTCTGGATGTGGACTTTTTAGCGCCTTGAGTCAGGATCCACATGGTTGTTTTGTGTAGGTGTTCAACATGCCTGATTTCATCCCCTGGGCTCAATGAGCATTGGAACGAGATGGGACCCAACTCGGTTTCCGGGACATCTGGTAGGAAAGCTGATGGTATGTGAAGTTCCTGAGGCAGGTGGAGTTATTTTGGCACTGGAAGACTGTGCTGCTCCTTCGGCAAGTTGCCATTCACCAACACACTGAGATTCCTAGGTGTCACATGCACTTTCAGACATATGTGCTGCCAGAGCACTTGGTTTCCATGGTAGCTGGAAATGGCTTGGGCGCTGAACTTGTCTCTGGATGTGGACTTCTTAGTGCCTATGAGTCAGGATCCACATGGTTGTTTTGTGTGGGTGTTCAACATGGCTAATTTCATCATCCTGGGCTCAATGGGCATTGGACAAGATGGGTCCCAAGTCGGTTTCCGGGACATCTGCGTAGGAAAGCTGATGGTATGTGAAGTTCCTGAGGCAGGTGGAGTCGTTTTGGCACTGGAAGAGCTGTGCTGCTCCTTCAGCAAGTTGCCATTCAGCAACACACTGAGATCTCTAGGTGTCACATCCACTTTCAGACATATGTGCTGCCAGAGCACTTGGTTTCCATGGTAGCTGGAAATGGCTTGGGCGCTGAACTTGTCTCTGGATGTGGACTTCTTAGTGCCTTGAGTGAGGATGTACATGGTTGTTTTGTATGGGTGTTCAACATGCCTGATTTCATCATCCTGGGCTCAATGGGCATTGGACAAGATGGTACCCAATTCGGTTTCCGGGACATCTGCTAGGAAAGCTGATGGTATGTGAAGTTCCTGAGGCAGGTGGAGTCGTTTTGGCACTGGAAACCTGTGCTGCTCCTTCGGCAAGTTGCCATTCACCAACATACTGAGATCCCTAGGTGTCACATCCTCTTTCAGACATATGTGCTGCCAGAGCACTTGGTTTCCATGGTAGCTGGAAATGGCTTGGGCGCTGAACTTGTCTCTGGATGTGGACTTCTTAGTGCCTTGAGTGCAGGATCCAGATGGTTGTTTTGTGTGGGTGTTCAACATGCCTGGTTTCATCCTCCGGTTCTCAACGGGTATTGGACGAGATGGAACTCAAGTGGGTTTCCTGGATATCTGCTAGGTAAGCTGTTGGTATGTGAAGTTCCTGAGGCAGGTGGAGTCGTTTTGGCACTGGAAGAGCTGTGCTGCTCCTTCGGCCTGTTGCCGTTCACCAACATACTGAGATCCCGAGGTGTCACATCCACTTTCAGACATATGTGCTGCCAGAGCACTTGGTTTCCATGGTAGCTGGAAATGGCTTGGGCGCTGAACTTGTCTCTGGATGAGGAGATCTCAGCGCCTTGATTCAGATTCTACATGGTTGTTTTGTGTGGAGTGGGTGTTCAACATGCCTGGTTGTATCATCATCCTGGGCTCAATGGGCATTGGACAAGATGGGCACGAACTCGGTTTCCGGGACATCTGGTAGGAAAGCTGATGGTATGTGAAGTTGCTGAGGCAGGTGTAGTCGTTTTGGGACTGGAAGAGCTGTGCTGCTCCTTCGGCTAGTTGCCGTTCACCAACACACTGAGATCCCTAGGTGTCACATCCACTTTCAGACATATGTGCTGCCAGAGCACTTGGTTTCCATGGTAGCTGGAAATGGCTTGGGCGCTGAACTTGTCTCTGGATGTGGACTTGTTAGCGCCTTGAGTCAGGATCTACATGGTTGTTCTGTGGGTGTTCCACATGCCTGATTTCATCATCCTGGGCTCAATGGGCATTGGACAAGATGGGAACTAAGTGGGTTTCCGGGAAATCTGGTAGGAAAGCTGATAGTATGTGAAGTTCCTGAGGCAGCTGTAGTCGTTTTTGCACTGGAAGAGCTGTGCTGCTCCTTCAGCAAGTTGCCATTCACCAACACACTGAGATCCCTAGGTGTCACATCCACTTTCAGACATATGTGCTGCCAGAGCACTTGGTTTCCATGGTAGCTGAAAATGGCTTGGGCGCTGAACTTGTCTCTGGATGTGGAGATCTCAGCGCCTTGAGTCAATATCCACATGGTTGTTTTGTGTGGGTGGGTGTTCAACATGCCTGATTTCATCATCCTGGGCTCAATGGGCATTGGACAAGATGGGAACTAAGTAGGTTTCCGGGACATCTGGTAGGAAAGCTGATAGTATGTGAAGTTCCTGAGGCAGGTGGAGTCGTTTTGGCACTGGAAGAGCTGTGCTGCTCCTTCATCAAGTTGCCATTCACCAACACACTGAGATCCCTAGGTGTCACATCCACTTTCAGACATATGTGCTGCCAGAGCACTTGGTTTCCATGGTAGCTGGAAATGGCTTGGGTGCTGCACTTGTCTCTGGATGTGGACTTCTTAGCGCCTTGAGTCAGGATCCACATGGTTGTTTTGTGTGGGGTGGGTGTTCAACATGCCTGGTTGTTTCATCATCCTGGGCTCAATGGGCATTGGACAAGATGGGACCAAGTCGGTTTCCGGGACATCTGCTAGGAAAGCTGATTGTATGTGAAGTTCCTGAGGCAGGTGGAGTCATTTTGGCACTGGAAGACCTGTGCTGCTCCTTCGGCAAGTTGCCATTCACCAACACACTGAGATCCCTAGGTGTCACATCCAATTTCAGACATATGTGCTGCCAGAGCACTTGGTTTCCATGGTAGCTGGAAATGGCTTGGGCGCTGAACTTGTCTCTGGATGAGGACTTCTTAGTCCCTTGTGTCAGGATCTGCATGGTTGTTTTGTTTGCGTGTTCATCATGCCTGATTTCATCATTCTGGGCTCAATGGGCATTGGACAAGACGGGACAGAACTCAATTTCCGGGACATCTGGTAGGAAAGCTGATGGTATGTGAAGTTCCTGAGGCAGGTGGAGACGTTTTGGCACTGGAAGAGCTGTGCTGCGCCTTCGGCAATTTGCCATTCACCAACACACTGAGATCCCCAGGTGTCACATCCACTTTCAGACATATGTGCTGCCAGAGCACTTGGTTTCCATGGTAGCTGGAAATGGCTTGGGCGCTGAACTTGTCTCTGGATGTGGACTTCTTAGTGCCTTGAGTCAGGATCCACATGGTTGTTTTGTGTGGTGGGTGTTCAACATGGCAAATTTCATCATCCTGGGCTCAATGGGCATTGGACAAGATGGGACCCAAGTCGGTTTCCGGGACATCTGGTAGGAAAGCTGATGGTATGTGAAGTTCCTGAGGCAGGTGGAGTCGTTTTGGCACTGGAAGAGCTGTGCTGCTCCTTCGGCAAGTTGCCATTCACCAACACACTGAGATCTCTGGGTGTCACATCCACTTTCAGACATATGTTCTGCCAGAGCACTTGGTTTCCATGGTAGCTGGAAATGGCTTGGGCGCTGAACTTGTCTCTGGATGTGGACTTCTTAGCGCCTTGAGTGAGGATCTACATGGTTGTTTTGTGTGGGTGTTCATCATGGCTAATTTTATCATCGTGGACTCAATGGGCATTGTACGAAATGGCACCCAATTCGGTTTCTGGGACATCTGCTAGGAAAGCTGATGGTATGTGAAGTTCCTGAGGCAGGTGGAGTCGTTTTGGCACTGGAAGACCTGTGCTGCTCCTTCGGCAAGTTGCCATTCACCAACACACTGAGATCCCTAGTTGTCACATCCACTTTCAGACATATGTGCTGCCAGAGCACTTGGTTTCCATGGTAGCTGGAAATGGCTTGGGCGCTGAACTTGTCTCTGGATGTGGACTTCTTAGCGCCTTGAGTGAGGATCCACATGGTTGTTTTGTGTGGGTGTTCAACATGCCTGATTTCATCATCCTGGGCTCAATGGGCATTGGAGGAGATGGGTACCCAAGTGGGTTTCCGGGACATCTGGTAGGAAAGCTGATGGTATGTGAAGTTCCTGAGGCAGGTGGAGTCGTTTTGGCACTGGAAGAGCTGTACTGCTCCTTCATCAAGTTGCCATTCACCAACACACTGAGATCCCTAGGTGTCACATCCACTTTCAGACATATGTGCTGCCAGAGCACTTGGTTTCCATGGTAGCTGGAAATGGCTTGGGCGCTGAACTTGTCTCTGGATTTGGAGTTCTCAGCGCCTTGAGTGAGGATCCACATGGTTGTTTTGTGTGGGTGTTCAACATGCCTGATTTCATCATCCTGGGCTCAATGGGCATTGGACAAGATGGGAACTAAGTAGGTTTCCGGGACATCTGGTAGGAAAGCTGATAGTATGTGAAGTTCCTGAGGCAGGTGGAGTCGTTTTGGCACTGGAAACCTGTGCTGCTCCTTCGGCAAGTTGCCATTCACCAACACACTGAGATCCCTAGGTGTCACATCCTCTTTCAGACATATGTGCTGCCAGAGCACTTGGTTTCCATGGTAGCTGGAAATGGCTTGGGCGCTGAACTTGTCTCTGGATGTGGACTTCTTAGCGCCTTGAGTCAGGATCCACATGGTTGTTTTGTGTGGGGTGGGTGTTCAACATGCCTGGTTTCATCATCCTGGGCTCAATGGGCATTGGACAAGATGGGACCCAAGTCGGTTTCCGGGACATCTGCTAGGAAAGCTGATGGTATTTGAAGTTCCTGAGGCAGGTGGAGTCATTTTGGCACTGGAAGACCTGTGCTGCTCCTTCGGCAAGTTGCCATTCACCAACACACTGAGATCCCTAGGTGTCACATCCACTTTCAGACATATGTGCTGCCAGAGCACTTGGTTTCCATGGTAGCTGGAAATGGCTTAGCCGCTGAACTTGTCTCTGGATGAGGACTTCTTCGTCCCTTGAGTCAGGATCTGCATGGTTGTTTTGTGTGCGTGTTCATCATGCCTGATTTCATCATTGTGGGCTCAATGGGCATTGGACAAGATGGGACCGAAGTCGGTTTCCGGGACATCTGGTAGGAAAGCTGATGGTATGTGAAGTTCCTGAGGCAGGTGGAGTCGTTTTGGCACTGGAAGAGCTATGCTGCTCCTTCGGCAAGTTGCCATTCACCAACACACTGAGATCCTAGGTGTCACATCCACTTTCAGACATATGTGCTGCCAGAGCACTTGGTTTCCATGGTAGCTGGAAATGGCTTGGGCGCTGAACTTGTCTCTGGATGTGGACTTCTTAGCGCCTTGAGTCAGGATCCACATGGTTGTTTTGTGTGGGTGTTCAACATGCCTGGTTGTATCATCTTGGGCTCAATGGGCATTGGACGAGATGGGACGCAATTCAGTTTCCGGGACATCTGGTAGGAAAGCTGATGGTATGTGAAGTTCCTGAGGCAGGTGGAGTCGTTTTGGCACTGGAAGACCTGTGCTGCTCCTTCGGCAAGTTGCCATTCACCAACACACTGAGATCCCTAGGTGTCACATCCACTTTCAGACATATGTGCTGCCAGAGCACTTGGTTTCCATGGTAGCTGGAAATGGCTTGGGCGCTGAACTTGTCTCTGGATGTGGACTTCTCAGCGCCTTGAGACAGGATCGACATGGTTGTTTTGTGTGGGTGTTCAACATGCCTGATTTCATCATCCTGGGCTCAATGGGCATTGGACAAGATGGGACCGAAGTCGGTTTCCGGGACATCTGTAGGAAAGCTGATGGTATGTGAAGTTCCTGAGGCAGGTGGAGTCGTTTTGGCACTGGAAGAGCTGTGCTGCTCCTTCGGCAAGTTGCCATTCACCAACACACTGAGATCCCTAGGTGTCACATCCACTTTCAGACATATGTGCTGCCAGAGCACTTGGTTTCCATGGGAGCTGGAAATGGCTTGGGCGCTGAACTTGTCTCTGGATGTGGACTTCTTAGCGCCTTGAGTGAGGATCCACATGGTTGTTTTGTGTGGGTGTTCAACATGCCTAATTTCATCATCCTGGGCTCAATGGGCATTGGACGAGATGGGAACTAAGTAGGTTTCCGGGACATCTGCTAGGAAAGCTGATAGTATGTGAAGTTCCTGAGGCAGGTGGAGTCGTTTTGCACTGGAAGAGCTGTGCTGCTCCTTCGGCAAGTTGCCATTCACCAACACACTGAGATCCCTAGGTGTCACATCCACTTTCAGACATATGTGCTGCCAGAGCACTTGGTTTCCATGGTAGCTGGAAATGGCTTGGGCGCTGAACTTGTCTCTGGATGTGGACTTCTTAGCGCCTTGAGTGAGGATCCACATGGTTGTTTTGTGTGGTGTGTCAACATGGCCTGATTTCATCATCCTGGGCTCAATGGGCATTGGACAAGATGGGACCCAACTCGGTTTCCGGGACATCTGCTAGGAAAGCTGATGGTATGTGAAGTTCCTGAGGCAGGTGGAGTCGTTTTGGCACTGGAAGAGCTGTGCTGCTCCTTCGGCAAGTTGCCATTCACCAACACACTGAGATCCCTAGGTGTCACATCCTCTTTCAGACATATGTGCTGCCAGAGCACTTGGTTTCCATGGTAGCTGGAAATGGCTTGGGCGCTGAACTTGTCTCTGGATGTGGACTTCTTAGCGCCTTGAGTGAGGATCCACATGGTTGTTTTTGTGTGCGTGTTCAACATGCCTGGTTTCATCATCCTGGGCTCAATGGGCATTGGACAAGATGGGACCCAATTCGGTTTCCGGGACATCTGCTAGGAAAGCTGATGGTATGTGAAGTTCCTGAGGCAGGTGGAGTCGTTTTGGCACTGGAAGAGCTGTGCTGCTCCTTCTGCAAGTTGCCATTCACCAACACACTGAGATCCCTATGTGTCACATCCACTTTCAGACATATGTGCTGCCAGAGCACTTGGTTTCCATGGTAGCTGGAAATGGCTTGGGCGCTGAACTTGTCTCTGGATGTGGAGTTCTCAGCGCCTTGAGTCAGGATCCACATGGTTGTTTTGTGTGGGTGTTCAACATGGCTAATTTCATCATCCTGGGCTCAATGGGCATTGGACCAGGTGGGACACAAGTGCGGTTTCCGGGACATCTGGTAGGAAAGCTGATGGTATGTGAAGTTCCTGAGGCAGGTGGAGTCGTTTTGCACGGGAAGACCGGTCCTGCTGCTCCTTCGGCAAGTTGCCATTCACCAACACACTGAGATCTCTGGGTGTCACATCCTCTTTCAGACATATGTTCTGCCAGAGCACTTGGTTTCCATGGTAGCTGGAAATGGCTTGGGCGCTGAACTTGTCTCTGGATGTGGACTTCTTAGCGCCTTGAGTGAGGATCTACATGGTTGTTTTGTGTGGGTGTTCATCATGGCTAATTTTATCATCGTGGACTCAATGGGCATTGTACGAAATGGCACCCAACTCGGTTTCTGGGACATCTGCTAGGAAAGCTGATGGTATGTGAAGTTGCTGAGGCAGGTGTAGTCGTTTTGGGACTGGAAGAGCTGTGCTGCTCCTTCGGCTAGTTGCCGTTCACCATCACACTGAGATCCCTAGGTGTCACATCCACTTTCAGACATATGTGCTGCCAGAGCACTTGGTTTCCACGGTAGCTGGAAATGGCTTGGGCGCTGAACTTGTCTCTGGATGTGGACTTCTTAGCGCCTTGAGTCAGGATCTACATGGTTGTTTTCTGTGGGTGTTCAACCTGCCTGATTTCATCATCCTGGGCTCAATGGGCATTGGACAAGATGGGAACTAAGTGGGTTTCCGGGACATCTGGTAGGAAAGCTGATAGTATGTGAAGTTCCTGAGGCAGCTGTAGCCGTTTTTGCACTGGAAGAGCTGTGCTGCTCCCTCATCAAGTTGCCATTCACCAACACACTGAGATCCCTAGGTGTCACATCCTCTTTCAGACATATGTGCTGCCCGAGCACTTGGTTTCCATGGGAGCTGGAAATGGCTTGGGCGCTGAACTTGTCTCTGGATGTGGAGATCTCAGCGCCTTGAGTAAATATCCACATGGTTGTTTTGTGTGGGGTGGGTGTTCAACATGCCTGATTTCATCATCCTGGGCTCAATGGGCATTGGACAAGATGGGAACTAAGTAGGTTTCCGGGACATCTGGTGTGAAAGCTGATAGTATGTGAAGTTCCTGAGGCAGGTGGAGTCGTTTTGGCACTGGAAGAGCTGTGCTGCTCCTTCGGCAAGTTGCCATTCACCAACACACTGAGATCCCTAGGTGTCACATCCACTTTCAGACATATGTGCTGCCAGAGCACTTGGTTTCCATGGGAGCTGGAAATGGCTTGGGCGCTGCACTTGTCTCTGGATGTGGACTTCATAGCGCCTTGAGTCAGGATCTACATGGTTGTTTTGTGTGGGTGGGTGTTCAACATGCCTGGTTGTTCTTCATCCTGGGCTCAATGGGCATTGGACAAGATGGGACCCAAGTCGGTTTCCGGGACATCTGCTAGGAAAGCTGATTGTATGTGAAGTTCCTGAGGCAGGTGGAGTCGTTTTGGCACTGGAAGAGCTGTGCTGCTCCTTCGGCAAGTTGCCATTCACCAACACACTGAGATCCCTAGGTGTCACATCCACTTTCAGACATATGTGCTGCCAGAGCACTTGGTTTCCATGGTAGCTGGAGATGGCTTGGGCGCTGAACTTGTCTCTGGATGAGGACTTCTTAGTCCCTTGTGTCAGGATCTGCATGGTTGTTTTGTTTGCGTGTTCATCATGCCTGATTTCATCATTCTGGGCTCAATGGGCATTGGACAAGACGGGACAGAACTCAATTTCCGGGACATCTGGTAGGAAAGCTGATGGTATGTGAAGTTCCTGAGGCAGGTGGAGACGTTTTGGCACTGGAAGAGCTGTGCTGCTCCTTCGGCAAGTTGCCATTCACCAACACACTGAGATCCCTAGGTGTCACATCCACTTTCAGACATATGTGCTGCCAGAGCACTTGGTTTCCATGGTAGCTGGAAATGGCTTGGGCGCTGAACTTGTCTCTGGATTTGGAGTTCTCAGCGCCTTGAGTGAGTATCCACGTGGTTGTTTTGTGTGGGTGTTCAACATGCCTGATTTCATCATCCTGGGCTCAATGGGCATTGGACGAGTTGGGACCCAAGTGCGTTTCCGGGACATCTGGTAGGAAAGCTGATGGTATGTGAAGTTCCTGAGGCAGGTGGAGTCGTTTTGCACTGGAAGACCTGTCCTGCTGCTTCGGCAAGTTCCCATTCACCAACACACTGAGATCTCTGGGTGTCACATCCTCTTTCAGGCATATGTGCTGCCAGAGCACTTGGTTTCCATGGTAGCTGGAAATGGCTTGGGCGCTGAACTTGTCTCTGGATGTGGACTTCTTAGCGCCTTGAGTCAGGATCCACATGGTTGTTTTGTCTGGGTGTTCAACATGCCTGATTTCATCATCCTGGGCTCAATGGGCATTGGAGGAGATGGGTACCCAAGTGGGTTTCCGGGACATCTAGTAGGAAGGCTGATGGTATGTGAAGTTCCTGAGGCAGGTGGAGTCGGTTTCGCACTGGAAGACCTGTCCTGCTCCTTCGGCAAGTTGCCATTCACCAACACACTGAGATCCCTAGGTGTCACATCCACTTTCAGACATATGTTCTGCCCGAGCACTTGGTTTCCATGGTAGCTGGAAATGGCTTGGGCGCTGAACTTGTCTCTGGATGTGGACTTCTTAGCGCCTTGAGTGAGGATCTACATGGTTGTTTTCTGTGCGTGTTCATCATGCCTAATTTTATCATTGTGGACTCAATGGGCATTGTACGAGATGGCACCCAACTCGGTTTCCGGGACATCTGCTAGGAAAGCTGATAGTATGTGAAGTTCCTGAGGCAGGTGGAGTCTTTTTGCACAGGAAGACCTATGCTGCTCCTTCGGCAAGTTGCCATTCACCAACACACTGAGATCCCTAGGTGTCACATCCACTTTCAGACATATGTGCTGCCAGAGTACTTGGTTTCCATGGTAGCTGGAAATGGCTTGGGCACTGAACTTGTCTCTGGATGTGGACTTCTTAGCGCCTTGAGTGAGGATCCACATGGTTGTTTTGTGTGGGTGATCAACATGCCTTGTTTATAATCTTGGGCTCAATGGGCATTGGACAAGATGGGACTCAACTCGGTTTCCGTGACATCTGCTAGGAAAGCTGATGGTATGTGAAGTTCCTGAGGCAGGTGGAGTTGTTTCGGCACTGGAAGAGCTGTGCTGCTCCTTCGGCAAGTTCCCATTCACCAACACACTGAGATCCCTAGGTGTCACATCCTCTTTCAGACATATGTGCTGCCAGAGCACTGGGTTTGCATGGTAGCTGGAAATGGCTTGGGCCCTGAACTTGTCTCTGGATGTGGACTTCTTAGCGCCTTGAGTGAGGATCCAGATGGTTGTTTTCTGTGCGTGTTCAACATGCCTGGTTTCATCGCCTGGGCTCAATGGGCATTGGACAAGATGAGACCCAATTCGGTTTCCGTGATGTCTGCTAGGAAAGCTGATGGTATGTGAAGTTCCTGAGGCAGGTGGAGTCGTTTTGGGACTGGAAGAGCTGTGCTGCTCCTTCGGCAAGTTGCCATTCACCAACACACTGAGATCCCTAGGTGTCACATCCACTTTCAGACATATGTGCTGCCAGAGCACTTGGTTTCCATGGTAGCTGGAAATGGCTTGGGCGCTGAACTTGTCTCTGGATGTGGACTTCTTAGCGCCTTGAGTGAGGATCTACATGGTTGTTTTTGTGGGTGTTCATCATGCCTAATTTCATCATCCTGGGCTCAATGGGCATTGGACAAGATGGGACTCAAGTCGGTTTCCGGGACATCTGCTAGGAAAGCTGATGGTATGTGAAGTTCCTGAGGCAGGTGGAGTCGTTTTGGCACTGGAAGAGCTGTGCTGCTCCTTCGGCAAGTTCTCATTCACCAACACACTGAGATCCCTAGTTGTCACATCCACTTTAAGACATATGTGCTGCCAGAGCACTTGGTTTCCATGGTAGCTGGAAATGTCTTGGGCGCTGAACTTGTCTCTGGATGTGGACTTCTTAGCGCCTTGAGTCAGGATCCACATGGTTGTTTTGTGTGGGTGTTCAACATGCCTGGTTTCATCATCCTGGGCTCAATGGGCATTGGAGGAGATGGGTACCCAAGTGGGTTTCCGGGACATCTGGTATGAAAGCTGATGGTATGTGAAGTTCCTGAGGCAGGTGGAGTCGTTTTGGCACTGGAAACCTGTGCTGCTCCTTCGGCAAGTTGCCATTCACCAACATACTAAGATCCCTAGGTGTCACATCCTCTTTGAGACATATGTGCTGCCAGAGCACTTGGTTTCCATGGGAGCTGGAAATGGCTTGGGCGCTGAACTTGTCTCTGGATTTGGAGTTCTCAGCGCCTTGAGTGAGGATCCACATGGTTGTTTTGTGTGGGTGTTCAACGTGCCTGATTTCATCATCCTGGGCTCAATGGGCATTGGACAAGATGGGAACTAAGTAGGTTTCCGGGACATCTGGTAGGAAAGCTGATAGTATGTGAAGTTCCTGAGGCAGGTGGAGTCGTTTTGGCACTGGAAGAGCTGTGCTGCTCCTTCGGCAAGTTGCCATTCACCAACACACTGAGATCCCTAGGTGTCACATCCTCTTTCAGACATATGTGCTGCCCGAGCACTTGGTTTCCATGGGAGCTGGAAATGGCTTGGGCGCTGAACTTGTCTCTGGATGTGGACTTCTTAGCGCCTTGAGTCAGGATCCACATGGTTGTTTTGTGTGGGGTGGGTGTTCAACATGCCTGGTTTCATCATCCTGAGCTCAATGGGCATTGGACAAGATGGGACCCAAGTGGGTTTCCGGGACATCTGGTATGAAAGCTGATGGTATGTGAAGTTCCTGAGGCAGGTGGAGTCATTTTGGCACTGGAAGACCTGTGCTGCTCCTTCGGCAAGTTGCCATTCACCAACACACTGAGATCCCTATGTGTCACATCCACTTTCAGACATATGTGCTGCCAGAGCACTTGGTTTGCATGGTAGCTGGAAATGGCTTGGCCGCTGAACTTGTCTCTGGATGAGGACTTCTTAGTCCTTTGAGTCAGGATCTGCATGGTTGTTTTGTGTGCGTGTTCATCATGCCTGATTTCATCATCCTGGGCTCAATGGGCATTGGACAAGACTGGACAGAACTCGGTTTCCGGGACATCTGCTAGGAAAGCTGATGGTATGTGAAGTTCCTGAGGCAGGTGGAGTCATTTTGGCACTGGAAGACCTGTGCTGCTCCTTCGGCAAGTTGCCATTCACCAACACACTGAGATCCCTAGGTGTCACATCCACTTTCAGACATATGTGCTGCCAGAGCACTTGGTTTCCATGGTAGCTGGAGATGGCTTGGGCGCTGAACTTGTCTCTGGATGAGGACTTCTTAGTCCCTTGAGTCAGGATCTGCATGGTTGTTTTGTGTGGGTGTTCATCATGCCTGATTTCATCATCCTGGGCTCAATGGGCATTGGACAAGACGGGACAGAACTCAATTTACGGGACATCTGGTAGGAAAGCTGATGGTGTGTGAAGTTCCTGAGGCAGGTGGAGACGTTTTGGCACTGGAAGAGCTGTGCTGCTCCTTCGGCAAGTTGCCATTCACCAACACACTAAGATCCCTAGGTGTCACATCCACTTTCAGACATATGTGCTGCCAGAGCACTTGGTTTCCATGGTAGCTGGAAATGGCTTGGGCGCTGAACTTGTCTCTGGATTTGGAGTTCTCAGCGCCTTGAGTCAGGATCCACATGGTTGTTTTGTGTGGGTGTTCAACATGGCTAATTTCATCATCCTGGGCTCAATGGGCATTGGACGAGTTGGGACCCAAGTGCGTTTCCGGGACATCTGGTAGGAAAGCTGATGGTATGTGAAGTTCCTGAGGCAGGTGGAGTCGTTTTGCACGGGAAGACCTGTCCTGCTGCTCCTTCGGCAAGTTGCCATTCACCAACACACTGAGATCTCTGGGTGTCACATCCTCTTTCAGGCATATGTGCTGCCAGAGCACTTGGTTTCCATGGTAGCTGGAAATGCCTTGGGCGCTGAACTTGTCTCTGGATGTGGACTTCTTAGCGCCTTGAGTGAGGATCCACATGGTTGTTTTGTGTGCGTGTTCAACATGCCTGATTTCATCATCCTCTGCTCAATGGGCATTGGACGTGTTGGGACCCAAGTGCGTTTCCGGGACATCTGGTAGGAAAGCTGATGGTATGTGAAGTTCCTGAGGCAGGTGGAGTCGTTTTGGGACTGGAAGACTTGTCCTGCTCCTTCGGCAAGGTGCCATTCACCAACACACTGAGATCCCTAGGTGTCACATCCACTTTCAGACATATGTGCTGCCAGAGCACTTGGTTTCCATGGTAGCTGGAAATGGCTTGGGCGCTGAACTTGTCTCTGGATGTGGACTTCTTAGCGCCTTGAGTGAGGATCCAGATGGTTGTTTTCTGTGCGTGTTCAACATGCCTGGTTTCATCGCCAGGGCTCAATGGGCATTGGACAAGATGGGAACCAATTCGGTTTCCGTGATGTCTGCTAGGAAAGCTGATGGTATGTGAAGTTCCTGAGGCAGGTGGAGTCGTTTTGGCACTGGAAGAGCTGTGCTGCTCCTTCGGCAAGTTGCCATTCACATACACACTGAGATCCCTAGGTGTCACATCCACTTTCAGACATATGTGCTGCCAGAGCACTTGGTTTCCATGGGAGCTGGAAATGGCTTGGGCGCTGAACTTGTCTCTGGATGTGGACTTCTTAGTGCCATGAGTCAGGATCCACATGGTTGTTTTGTGTGGTGGGTGTTCAACTTGGCAAATTTCATCATCCTGGGCTCAATGGGCATTGGACAAGATGGGACTCAAGTCGGTTTCCGGGACATCTGCTAGGAAAGCTGATGGTATGTGAAGTTCCTGAGGCAGGTGGAGTCGTTTTGGCACTGGAAGAGCTGTGCTGCTCCTTCGGCAAGTTGCCATTCACCAACACACTGAGATCCTAGGTGTCACATCCTCTTTCGGACATATGTTCTGCCCGAGTACTTGGTTTCCATGGTAGCTGGAAATGTCTTGGGCGCTGAACTTGTCTCTGGATGTGGACTTCTTAGCGCCTTGAGTCAGGTTCTACATGGTTGTTTTGTGTGGGGTGGGTGTTCAACATGCCTGGTTGTATCATCATCCTGGGCTCAATGGGCATTGGACAAGATGGGACCCAATTCGGTTTCCGTGATGTCTGCTAGGAAAGCTGATGGTATGTGAAGTTCCTGAGGCAGGTGGAGTCTTTTTGCACTGGAAGAGCTGTGCTGCTCCTTCGGCAAGTTGCCATTCACCAACACACTGAGATCCCTAGGTGTCACATCCACTTTCAGACATATTTGCTGCCAGAGCACTTGGTTTCCATGGTAGCTGGAAATGGCTTGGGCACTGAACTTGTCTCTGGATGTGGACTTCTTAGCGCCTTGAGTCAGGATCCACATGGTTGTTTGGCGTAGGTGTTCAACATGCCTGGTTTATAATCTTGGGCTCAATGGGCATTGGACAAGATGGGACTCAACTCGATTTCCGTGACATCTGCTAGGAAAGCTGATGGTATGTGAAGTTCCTGAGGCAGGTGGAGACGTTTTGGCACTGGAAGAGCTGTGCTGCTCCTTCGGCAAGTTGCCATTCACCAACACACTGAGATCCCTAGGTGTCACATCCTCTTTCAGACATATGTGTTGCCAGAGCACTTGGTTTCCATGGGAGCCGGAAATGGCTTGGGCGCTGAACTTGTCTCTGGATGTGGACTTCTTAGCGCCTTGAGTCAGGTTCTACATGGTTGTTTTTTGTGTGGTGGGTGTTCAACATGCCTGGTTTCATCGCCTGGGCTCAATGGGCATTGGACAAGATGGGACCCAATTCGGTTTCCGTGATGTCTGCTAGGAAAGCTGATGGTATGTGAAGTTCCTGAGGCAGGTGTAGTCAGTTTGGCACTGGAAGAGCTGTGCTGCTCCTTCGGTAAGTTGCCATTCACCAACACACTGAGATCCCTAGGTGTCACATCCACTTTCAGACATATGTGCTGCCAGACCACTTGGTTTCCATGGTAGCTGGAAATGGCTTGGGCGCTGAACTTGTCTCTGGATGTGGACTTCTTAGCGCCTTGAGTCAGGTTCTACATGGTTGTTTTGTGTGGGGTGGGTGTTCAACATGCCTGGTTGTATCATCATCCTGGGCTCAATGGGCATTGGGCAAGATGGGACTCAACTCGGTTTCCGGGACATCTGCTAGGAAAGCTGATGGTATGTGAAGTTCCTGAGGCAGGTGGAGTCTTTTTGGCCAGGAAGACCTATGCTGCTCCTTCGGCAAGTTGCCATTCACCAACACACTGAGATCCCTAGGTGTCACATCCACTTTCAGACATATGTGCTGCCAGAGCACTTGGTTTCCATGGTAGCTGGAAATGGCTTGGGCACTGAACTTGTCTCTGGATGTGGACTTCTTAGCGCCTTGAGTGAGGATCCAGATGGTTGTTTTGTGTGGGTGTTCAACATGCCTGGTTTCATCGCCTGGGCTCAATAGGCATTGGACAAGATGGGACCCAATTCGGTTTCCGTGATGTCTGCTAGGAAAGCTGATGGTATGTGAAGTTCCTGAGGCAGGTGTAGTCGGTTTGGCACTGGAAGACCTGTCCTGCTCCTTCGGCAAGTTGCCATTCACCAACACACTGAGAACTCTGGGTGTCACATTCTCTTTCCTGCATATGTGCTGCCAGAGCACTTGGTTTCCATGGTAGCTGGAAATGGCTTGGGCGCTGAACTTGTCTCTGGATGTGGACTTCTTAGCGCCTTGAGTGAGGATCCAGATGGTTGTTTTCTGTGCGTGTTCAACATGCCTTTTTTCATCGCCTGGGCTCAATGGGCATTGGACAAGATGGGACCCAATTCGGTTTCCGTGATGTCTGCTAGGAAAGCTGATGATATGTGAAGTTCCTGAGGCAGGTGTAGTCGGTTTGGCACTGGAAGACCTGTCCTGCTCCTTCGGCAAGTTGCCATTCACCAACACACTGAGATCCCTAGGTGTCACATCCACTTTCAGGCATATGTGCTGCCAGAGCACTTGGTTTCCATGGTAGCTGGAAATGGCTTGGGCGCTGAACTTGTCTCTGGATGTGGACTTCTTAGCGCCTTGAGTCAGGATCCACATGGTTGTTTTGTGTGGGTGTTCAACATGCCTCATTTCATCCTCCTGGGCTCAATGGGCATTGGACAAGATGGGAACTAAGTGGGTTTCCGGGACATCTGGTAGGAAAGCTGATAGTATGTGAAGTTCCTGAGGCAGGTGGAGTCGTTTTGGCACTGGAAGAGCTGTGCTGCTCCTTCAGCAAGTTGCCATTCACCAACACACTGAGATCCCTAGGTGTCACATCCACTTTCAGACATATGTGCTGCCAGAGCACTTGGTTTCCATGGTAGCTGGAAATGGCTTGGGCGCTGAACTTGTCCCTGGATTTGGAGTTCTCAGCGCCTTGAGTGAGGATCCACATGGTTGTTTTGTGTGGGGTGGGTGTTCAACATGCCTGATTTCATCCTCCTGGGCTCAATGGACATTGGACGAGTTGGGACCCAAGTGCGTTTCCGGGACATCTGGTAGGAAAGCTGATGGTATGTGAAGTTCCTGAGGCAGGTGGAGACGTTTCGGCACTGGAAACCTGTGCTGCTCCTTCGGCAAGTTGCCATTCACCAACATACTGAGATCCCTAGGTGTCACATCCACTTTCAGACATATGTGCTGCCAGAGCACTTGGTTTCCATGGTAGCAGGAAATGGCTTGGGCACTGAACTTGTCTCTGGATGTGGACTTCTTAGCGCCTTGAGTCAGGATCCACATGGTTGTTTGGCGTAGGTGTTCAACATGCCTGGTTTATAATCTTGGGCTCAATGGGCATTGGACAAGATGGGACTCAACTCGATTTCCGTGACATCTGCTAGGAAAGCTGATGGTATGTGAAGTTCCTGAGGCAGGTGGAGTCATTTTGGCACTGGAATAGCTGTGCTGCTCCTTCGGCAAGTTCCCATTCACCAACACACTGAGATCCCTAGTTGTCACATCCACTTTCAGACATATGTTCTGCCAGAGCACTTGGTTTCCATGGTAGCTGGAAATGGCTTTGAGGCTGAACTTGTCTCTGGATGTGGACTTCTTAGCGCCTTGAGTGAGGATCCAGATGGTTGTTTTCTGTGCGTGTTCAACATGCCTGGTTTCATCGCCTGGGCTCAATGGGCATTGGACAAGATGGGACCCAATTCGGTTTCCGTGATGTCTGATAGGAAAGCTGATGGTATGTGAAGTTCCTGAGGCAGGTGTAGTCGGTTTGGCACTGGAAGACCTGTCCTGCTCCTTCGGCAAGTTGCCATTCACCAACACACTGAGATCCCTATGTGTCACATCCACTTTCAGACATATGTGCTGCCAGAGCACTTGGTTTCCATGGTAGCTGGAAATGGCTTGGGCGCTGAACTTGTCTCTGGATGTGGACTTCTTAGCGCCTTGAGTCAGGATCCACATGGTTGTTTTGTGTGGGTGTTCAACATGCCTGATTTCATCCTCCTGGGCTCAATGGGCATTGGAGGAGATGGGTACCCAAGTGGGTTTCCGGGACATCTGCTAGGAAAGCTGATGGTATGTGAAGTTCCTGAGGCAGGTGGAGTCGTTTTGGCAATGGAAACCTGTGCTGCTCCTTCGGCAAGTTGCCATTCACCAACATACTGAGATCCCTAGGTGTCACATCCTCTTTCAGACATATGTGCTGCCAGAGCACTTGGTTTCCATGGTAGCTGGAAATGGCTTGGGCACTGAACTTGTCTCTGGATGTGGACTTCTTAGCGCCTTGAGTCAGGATCCAGATGGTTGTTTTCTGTGCGTGTTCAACATGCCTGGTTTCATCATCCTGGGCTCAATGGGCATTGGACAAGATGGGACCCAATTCGGTTTCCGTGATGTCTGCTAGGAAAGCTGATGGTATGTGAAGTTCCTGAGGCAGGTGGAGTCGGTTTGGCACTGGAAGACCTGTCCTGCTCCTTCGGCAAGTTGCCATTCACCAACACACTGAGATCTCTGGGTGTCACATCCTCTTTCAGGCATATGTGCTGCCAGAGCACTTGGTTTCCATGGTAGCTGGAAATGGCTTGGGCGCTGAACTTGTCTCTGGATGTGGAGACCTCAGCGCCTTGAGTGAGGATCCACATGGTTGTTTTGTGTGGGTGTTCAACATGGCAAATTTCATCATCCTGAGCTCAATGAGCATTGGACAAGATGGGACAGAACTCGGTTTCCGGGACATCTGGTAGGAAAGCTGATGGTATGTGAAGAGCCTGAGGCAGGTGGAGTTGTTTTGGCACTGGAAGACTTGTCCTGCTCCTTCGGCAAGGTGCCATTCACCAACACACTGAGATCCCTAGGTGTCACATCCACTTTCAGAAATATGTGCTGCCAGAGCACTTGGTTTCCATGGTAGCTGGAAATGGCTTGGGCGCTGAACTTGTCTCTGGATGTGGACTTCTTAGCGCCTTGAGTCAGGATCCACATGGTTGTTTTGTGTGGGGTGGGTGTTCAACATGCCTGGTTTCATCATCCTGGGCTCAATGGGCATTGGACAAGATGGGACCCAAGTCGGTTTCCGGGACATCTGCTAGGAAAGCTGATGGTATGTGAAGTTCCTGAGGCACTTGGAGTTGTTTTGGCACTGGAAGACTTGTCCTGCTCCTTCGGCAAGGTGCCATTCACCAACACACTGAGATCCCTAGGTGTCACATCCACTTTCAGAAATATGTGCTGCCAGAGCACTTGGTTTCCATGGTAGCTGGAAATGGCTTGGGCGCTGAACTTGTCTCTGGATGTGGACTTCTTAGTGCCATGAGTCAGGATCCACATGGTTGTTTTGTGTGGTGGGTGTTCAACTTGGCAAATTTCATCATCCTGGGCTCAATGGGCATTGGACAAGATGGGAACTAAGTGGGTATCCGGGACATCTGCTAGGAAAGCTGATGGTATGTGAAGTTCCTGAGGCAGGTGGGGTCGTTTTGGCACTGGAAGAGCTGTGCTGCTCCTTCATCAAGTTGCCATTCACCAACACACTGAGATCCCTAGGTGTCACATCCACTTTCAGACATATGTGCTGCCAGAGCACTTGGTTTCCATGGTAGCTGGAAATGGCTTGGGCGCTGAACTTGTCTCTGGATGTGGACTTCTTAGTCCCTTGAGTCAGGATGTACATGGTTGTTTTGTGTGCATGTTCACCATGCCTGGTTTCATCATCCTCTGCTAAATGGGCATTGGAAGAGATGGGACAGAACTCGGTATCCGGGACTTCTGCTAGGAAACCTGATGGTATGTGAAGTTCCTGAGGCAGGTGGAGTCATTTTGGCACTGGAAGAGCTGTGCTGCTCCTTCGGTAAGGTGCCATTCACCAACACACTGAGATCCCTCGGTGTCACATCCTCTTTCAGACATATGTGCTGCCAGAGCACTTGGTTTCCATGGTAGCTGGAAATGGCATGGGCGCTGAACTTGTCTCTGGATGTGGAGATCTCAGAGCCTTGAGTCAGGATCCACATGGTTGTTTTGTGTGGGTGTTCAACATGGTAAATTTCATCATTCTGGGCTCAATGGGTATTGGAGAAGATGGGACAGAACTCGGTTTCCGGGACATCTGGTAGGAAAGCTGATGGTATGTGAAGTTCCTGAGGCAGGTGGAGACGTTTTGGCATTGGAAGACTTGTCCTGCTCCTTCGGCAAGTTGCCATTCACCAACACACTGAGAACCCTAGGTGTCACATCCACTTTCAGACATATGTGCTGCCAGAGCACTTGGTTTCCATGGTAGCTGGAAATGGCTTGGGCGCTGAACTTGTCTCTGGATGTGGACTTCTTAGCGCCTTGAGTGAGGATCCACATGGTTGTTTTGTGTGGAGTGGGTGTTCAACATGCCTGGTTGTATCATCTTGGGCTCAATGGGCATTGGACGAGATGGGACTCAAGACGTTTTCCGGGACATCTGGTAGGAAAGCTGATGGTATGTGAAGTTCCTGAGGCAGGTGGAGTCGTTTTGGCACTGCAAGAGCTGTGCTGCTCCTTCGGCAAGTTGCCATTCACCAACACACTGAGATCCCTAGGTGTCACATCCACTTTCAGACATATGTGCTGCCAGAGCACTTGGTTTCCATGGTAGCTGGAAATGGCTTGGGCGCTGAACTTGTCTCTGGATGTGGACTTCTTAGCGCCTTGAGTCAGGATCCACATGGTTGTTTTGTGTGGGTGTACAACATGGCAAGTTTCATCATTCTGGGCTCAATGGGCAATGGACAAGATGTGTACCCAAGTGGGTTTCCGGGATGTCTGCTAGGAAAGCTGATGGTATGTGAAGTTCCTGAGGCAGGTGGAGTCGTTTTGGCGCTGGAAGAGCTGTCCTGCTCCTTCGGCAAGTTGCCATTCACCAACACACTGAGATCCCTAGGTGTCACATCCACTTTCAGACATATGTGCTGCCAGAGCACTTGGTTTCCATGGTAGCTGGAAATGGCTTGGGCGCTGAACTTGTCTCTGGATATGGACTTCTTAGTGCTGTGAGTGCGGATCCAGATGGTTGTTTTGTGTGGGTGTTCAACATGCCTGGTTCTTTCATCATCCTGAGCTCAATGGGCATTGGACAAGATGGGACCCAATTCGGTTTCCGTGATGTCTGCTAGGAAAGCTGATGGTATGTGAAGTTCCTGAGGCAGATGTAGTCGTTTTGGCACTGGAAGAGCTGTGCTGCTCCTTCGGCAAGTTGCCATTCACCAACACACTGAGATCCGTGGGTGTCACATCCACTTTCAGACATATGTGCTGCCAGAGCACTTGGTTTCCATGGTAGCTGGAAATGGCTTGGGCGCTGAACTTGTCTCTGGATGTGGACTTCTTAGTGACATGAGTCAGGATCCACATGGTTGTTTTGTGTGGGGTGGGTGTTCAACTTGGCAAATTTCATCATCCTGGGCTCAATGGGCATTGGACAAGATGGAACCCAAGTCGGTTTCCGGGACATCTGGTAGGAAAGCTGATGGTATGTGAAGTTCCTGAGGCAGGTGGAGTCGTTTTGGCACTGGAAGAGCTGTGCTGCTCCTTCGGCAAGTTGCCATTCACCAACACACTGAGATCCTAGGTGTCACATCCTCTTTCAGACATATGTTCTGCCAGAGCACTTGGTTTCCATGGGAGCTGGAAATGGCTTGGGCGCTGAACTTGTCTCTGGATGTGGACTTCTTAGCGCCTTGAGTGAGGATCCAGATGGTTGTTTCGTGTGGATGTTCAACATGCCTGGTTTCATCGCCTGGGCTCAATGGGCATTGGACAAGATGGGACCCAATTCGGTTTCCGTGATGTCTGCTAGGAAAGCTGATGGTATGTGAAGTTCCTGAGGCAGGTGGAGTCGGTTTGGCACTGGAAGACCTGCCCTGCTCCTTCGGCAAGTTGCCATTCACCAACACACTGAGATCTCTGGGTGTCACATCCACTTTCAGACATATGTGCTGCCAGAGCACTTGGTTTCCATGGTAGCTGGAAATGGCTTGGGCGCTGAACTTGTCTCTGGATGTGGACTTCTTAGTGCCATGAGTCAGGATCCACATGGTTGTTTTGTGTGGTGGGTGTTCAACTTGGCAAATTTCATCATCCTGGGCTCAATGGGCATTGGACAAGATGGGAACTAAGTGGGTATCCGGGACATCTGGTAGGAAAGCTGATGGTATGTGAAGTTCCTGAGGCAGGTGGAGTCGTTTTGGGACTGGAAGAGCTGTGCTGCTCCTTCATCAAGTTGCCATTCACCAACACACTGAGATCCCTAGGTGTCACATCCACTTTCAGACATATGTGCTGCCAGAGCACTTGGTTTCCATGGTAGCTGGAAATGGCTTGGGCGCTGAACTTGTCTCTGGATGTGGACTTCTTAGTCCCTTGAGTCAGGATGTACATGGTTGTTTTGTGTGCATGTTCATCATGCCTGATTTCATCATCCTCTGCTAAATGGGCATTGGAAGAGATGGGACAGAACTCGGTATCCGGGACTTCTGCTAGGAAACCTGATGGTATGTGAAGTTCCTGAGGCAGGTGGAGTCATTTTGGCACTGGAAGAGCTGTGCTGCTCCTTCGGTAAGGTGCCATTCACCAACACACTGAGATCCCTCGGTGTCACATCCTCTTTCAGACATATGTGCTGCCAGAGCACTTGGTTTCCATGGTAGCTGGAAATGGCTTGGGCGCTGAACTTGTCTCTGGATGTGGAGATCTCAGAGCCTTGAGTCAGGATCCACATGGTTGTTTTGTGTGGGTGTTCAACATGGTAAATTTCATCATTCTGGGCTCAATGGGTATTGGAGAAGATGGGACAGAACTCGGTTTCCGGGACATCTGGTATGAAAGCTGATGGTATGTGAAGTTCCTGAGGCAGGTGGAGACGTTTTGGCACTGGAAGACTTGTCCTGCTCCTTCGGCAAGTTGCCATTCACCAACACACTGAGAACCCTAGGTGTCACATCCACTTTCAGACATATGTGCTGCCAGAGCACTTGGTTTCCATGGTAGCTGGAAATGGCTTGGGCGCTGAACTTGTCTCTGGATGTGGACTTCTTAGCGCCTTGAGTCAGGATCCACATGGTTGTTTTGTGTGGAGTGGGTGTTCAACATGCCTGGTTGTATCATCTTGGGCTCAATGGGCATTGGACGAGATGGGACTCAAGACGTTTTCCGGGACATCTGGTAGGAAAGCTGATGGTATGTGAAGTTCCTGAGGTAGGTGGAGTCGTTTTGGCACTGCAAGAGCTGTGCTGCTCCTTCGGCAAGTTGCCATTCACCAACACACTGAGATCCCTAGGTGTCACATCCACTTTCAGACATATGTGCTGCCAGAGCACTTGGTTTCCATGGTAGCTGGAAATGGCTTGGGCGCTGAACTTGTCTCTGGATGTGGACTTCTTAGCGCCTTGAGTCAGGATCCACATGGTTGTTTTGTGTGGGTGTACAACATGGCAAGTTTCATCATTCTGGGCTCAATGGGCAATGGACAAGATGTGTACCCAAGTGGGTTTCCGGGACATCTGCTAGGAAAGCTGATGGTATGTGAAGTTCCTGAGGCAGGTGGAGTCGTTTTGGCGCTGGAAGAGCTGTCCTGCTCCTTCGGCAAGTTGCCATTCACCAACACACTGAGATCCCTAGGTGTCACATCCACTTTCAGACATATGTGCTGCCAGAGCACTTGGTTTCCATTGTAGCTGGAAATGGCTTGGGCGCTGAACTTGTCTCTGGATATGGACTTCTTAGTGATGTGAGTGCGGATCCAGATGGTTGTTTTGTGTGGGTGTTCAACATGCCTGGTTCTTTCATCATCCTGAGCTCAATGGGCATTGGACAAGATGGGACCCAATTCGGTTTCCGTGATGTCTGCTAGGAAAGCTGATGGTATGTGAAGTTCCTGAGGCAGGTGGAGTCGGTTTGGCACTGGAAGACCTGCCCTGCTCCTTCGGCAAGTTGCCATTCACCAACACACTGAGATCTCTGGGTGTCACATCCACTTTCAGACATATGTGCTGCCAGAGCACTTGGTTTCCATGGTAGCTGGAAATGGCTTGGGCGCTGAACTTGTCTCTGGATGTGGACTTCTTAGTGCCATGAGTCAGGATCCACATGGTTGTTTTGTGTGGTGGGTGTTCAACTTGGCAAATTTCATCATCCTGGGCTCAATGGGCATTGGAAAAGATGGGAACTAAGTGGGTATCCGGGACATCTGGTAGGAAAGCTGATGGTATGTGAAGTTCCTGAGGCAGGTGGAGTCGTTTTGGGACTGGAAGAGCTGTGCTGCTCCTTCATCAAGTTGCCATTCACCAACACACTGAGATCCCTAGGTGTCACATCCACTTTCAGACATATGTGCTGCCAGAGCACTTGGTTTCCATGGTAGCTGGAAATGGCTTGGGCGCTGAACTTGTCTCTGGATGTGGACTTCTTAGTCCCTTGAGTCAGGATGTACATGGTTGTTTTGTGTGCATGTTCATCATGCCTGATTTCATCATCCTCTGCTAAATGGGCATTGGAAGAGATGGGACAGAACTCGGTATCCGGGACTTCTGCTAGGAAACCTGATGGTATGTGAAGTTCCTGAGGCAGGTGGAGTCATTTTGGCACTGGAAGAGCTGTGCTGCTCCTTCGGTAAGGTGCCATTCACCAACACACTGAGATCCCTCGGTGTCACATCCTCTTTCAGACATATGTGCTGCCAGAGCACTTGGTTTCCATGGTAGCTGGAAATGGCTTGGGCGCTGAACTTGTCTCTGGATGTGGAGATCTCAGAGCCTTGAGTCAGGATCCACATGGTTGTTTTGTGTGGGTGTTCAACATGGTAAATTTCATCATTCTGGGCTCAATGGGTATTGGAGAAGATTGGACAGAACTCGGTTTCCGGGACATCTGGTATGAAAGCTGATGGTATGTGAAGTTCCTGAGGCAGGTGGAGACGTTTTGGCACTGGAAGACTTGTCCTGCTCCTTCGGCAAGTTGCCATTCACCAACACACTGAGAACCCTAGGTGTCACATCCACTTTCAGACATATGTGCTGCCAGAGCACTTGGTTTCCATGGTAGCTGGAAATGGCTTGGGCGCTGAACTTGTCTCTGGATGTGGACTTCTTAGCGCCTTGAGTCAGGATCCACATGGTTGTTTTGTGTGGAGTGGGTGTTCAACATGCCTGGTTGTATCATCTTGGGCTCAATGGGCATTGGACGAGATGGGACTCAAGACGTTTTCCGGGACATCTGGTAGGAAAGCTGATGGTATGTGAAGTTCCTGAGGTAGGTGGAGTCGTTTTGGCACTGCAAGAGCTGTGCTGCTCCTTCGGCAATTTGCCATTCACCAACACACTGAGATCCCTAGGTGTCACATCCACTTTCAGACATATGTGCTGCCAGAGCACTTGGTTTCCATGGTAGCTGGAAATGGCTTGGGCGCTGAACTTGTCTCTGGATGTGGACTTCTTAGCGCCTTGAGTCAGGATCCACATGGTTGTTTTGTGTGGGTGTACAACATGGCAAGTTTCATCATTCTGGGCTCAATGGGCAATGGACAAGATGTGTACCCAAGTGGGTTTCCGGGACATCTGCTAGGAAAGCTGATGGTATGTGAAGTTCCTGAGGCAGGTGGAGTCGTTTTGGCGCTGGAAGAGCTGTCCTGCTCCTTCGGCAAGTTGCCATTCACCAACACACTGAGATCCCTAGGTGTCACATCCACTTTCAGACATATGTGCTGCCAGAGCACTTGGTTTCCATGGTAGCTGGAAATGGCTTGGGCGCTGAACTTGTCTCTGGATATGGACTTCTTAGTGCTGTGAGTGCGGATCCAGATGGTTGTTTTGTGTGGGTGTTCAACATGCCTGGTTCTTTCATCATCCTGAGCTCAATGGGCATTGGACAAGATGGGACCCAATTCGGTTTCCGTGATGTCTGCTAGGAAAGCTGATGGTATGTGAAGTTCCTGAGGCAGATGTAGTCGGTTTGGCACTGGAAGACCTGTCCTGCTCCTTCGGCAAGTTGCCATTCACCAACACACTGAGATCCGTGGGTGTCACATCCACTTTCAGACATATGTGCTGCCAGAGCACTTGGTTTCCATGGTAGCTGGAAATGGCTTGGGCGCTGAACTTGTCTCTGGATGTGGACTTCTTAGTGACATGAGTCAGGATCCACATGGTTGTTTTGTGTGGGGTGGGTGTTCAACTTGGCAAATTTCATCATCCTGGGCTCAATGGGCATTGGACAAGATGGAACCCAAGTCGGTTTCCGGGACATCTGGTAGGAAAGCTGATGGTATGTGAAGTTCCTGAGGCAGGTGGAGTCGTTTTGGCACTGGAAGAGCTGTGCTGCTCCTTCGGCAAGTTGCCATTCACCAACACACTGAGATCCTAGGTGTCACATCCTCTTTCAGACATATGTTCTGCCAGAGCACTTGGTTTCCATGGGAGCTGGAAATGGCTTGGGCGCTGAACTTGTCTCTGGATGTGGACTTCTTAGCGCCTTGAGTCAGGATCCACATGGTTGTTTTGTGTGGGGTGGGTGTTCAACATGCCTGGTTGTATCATCTTGGGCTCAATGGTCATTGGACAAGATGAGACCCAAGTCGGTTTCCGGACATCTGCTTGGAAAGCTGATGGTATGTGAAGTTTCTGAGGCAGGTTTAGTCATATTGGCACTGGAAGAGCTGTCCTCCTCCTTCGGCAAGTTGCCATTCACCAACACACTGAGATCCCTAGGTGTCACATCCAGGTTCAGACATATGTGCTGCCAGAGCACTTGGTTTCCATGGTAGCTGGAAATGGCTTGGGCGCTGAACTTGTCTCTGGATGTGGACTTCTTAGCGCCTTGAGTGAGGATCCAGATGGTTGTTTCGTGTGGATGTTCAACATGCCTGGTTTCATCGCCTGGGCTCAATGGGCATTGGACAAGATGGGACCCAATTCGGTTTCCGTGATGTCTGCTAGGAAAGCTGATGGTATGTGAAGTTCCTGAGGCAGGTGGAGTCGGTTTGGCACTGGAAGACCTGCCCTGCTCCTTCGGCAAGTTGCCATTCACCAACACACTGAGATCTCTGGGTGTCACATCCACTTTCAGACATATGTGCTGCCAGAGCACTTGGTTTCCATGGTAGCTGGAAATGGCTTGGGCGCTGAACTTGTCTCTGGATGTGGACTTCTTAGCGCCTTGAGTCAGGATCCACATGGTTGTTTTGTGTGGGTGTTCAGCATGCCTGATTTCATCCTCAAGGGCTCAATGGGCATTGGAGGAGATGGGTACCCAAGTGGGTTTCCGGGACATCTGCTAGGAAAGCTGATGGTATGTGAAGTTCCTGAGGCAGGTGGAGTCGTTTTGGCAATGGAAACCTGTGCTGCTCCTTCGGCAAGTTGCCATTCACCAACATACTGAGATCCCTGGGTGTCACATCCACTTTCAGACATATGTGCTGCCAGAGCACTTGGTTTCCATGGGAGCTGGAAATGGCTTGGGCGCTGAACTTGTCTCTGGATGTGGAGATCTCAGCGCCTTGAGTCAGGATCCACATGGTTGTTTTGTGTGGGTGTTCAACATGCCTAATTTCATCATCCTGAGCTCAATGAGCATTGGACAAGATGGGACAGAACTCGGTTTCCGGGACATCTGGTAGGAAAGCTGATGGTATGTGAAGAGCCTGAGGCACTTGGAGTTGTTTTGGCACTGGAAGACTTGTCCTGCTCCTTCGGCAAGGTGCCATTCACCAACACACTGAGATCCCTAGGTGTCACATCCACTTTCAGACATATGTGCTGCCAGAGCACTTGGTTTCCATGGTAGCTGGAAATGGCTTGGGCGCTGAACTTGTCTCTGGATGTGGACTTCTTAGCGCCTTGAGTCAGGATCCACATGGTTGTTTTGTGTGGGGTGGGTGTTCAACATGCCTGGTTTCATCATCCTGGGCTCAATGGGCATTGGACAAGATGGGACCCAAGTCGGTTTCCGGGACATCTGCTAGGAAAGCTGATGGTATGTGAAGTTCCTGAGGCAGGTGGAGTCGTTTTGGAACTGGAAGAGCTGTGCTGCTCCTTCGGCAAGTTGCCATTCACCAACACACTGAGATCCTAGGTGTCACATCCACTTTCAGACATATGTGCTGCCAGAGCACTTGGTTTCCATGGTAGCTGGAAATGGCTTGGGCGCTGAACTTGTCTCTGGATGTGGAATTCTTAGTGCCATGAGTCAGGATCCACATGGTTGTTTTGTGTGGTGGGTGTTCAACTTGGCAAATTTCATCATCCTGGGCTCAATGGGCATTGGGCAAGATGGGAACTAAGTGGGTTTCCGGGACATCTGCTAGGAAAGCTGATGGTATGTGAAGTTCCTGAGGCAGGTGGAGTCGTTTTGGCACTGGAAGAGCTGTGCTGCTCCTTCATCAAGTTGCCATTCACCAACACACTGAGATCCCTAGGTGTCACATCCACTTTCAGACATATGTGCTGCCAGAGCACTTGGTTTCCATGGTAGCTGGAAATGTCTTGGGCGCTGAACTTGTCTCTGGATGTGGACTTCTTAGTCCCTTGAGTCAGGATGTACATGGTTGTTTTGTGTGCATGTTCATCATGCCTGATTTCATCATCCTCTGCTAAATGGGCATTGGAAGAGATGGGACAGAACTCGGTATCCGGGACTTCTGCTAGGAAACCTGATGGTATGTGAAGTTCCTGAGGCAGGTGGAGTCGTTTTGGCACTGGAAGAACTGTGCTGCTCCTTCGGTAAGGTGCCATTCACCAACACACTGAGATCCCTAGGTGTCACATCCACTTTCAGACATATGTGCTGCCAGAGCACTTGGTTTCCATGGTAGCTGGAAATGGCTTGGCGCTGAACTTGTCTCTGGATATGGACTTCTTAGTGCTGTGAGTGCGGATCCAGATGGTTGTTTTGTGTGGGTGTTCAACATGCCTGGTTCTTTCATCATCCTGAGCTCAATGGGCATTGGACAAGATGGGACCCAATTCGGTTTCCGTGATGTCGGCTAGGAAAGCTGATGGCATGTGAAGTTCCTGAGGCAGATGTAGTCGGTTTGGCACTGGAAGACCTGCCCTGCTCCTTCGGCAAGTTGCCATTCACCAACACACTGAGATCCTAGGTGTCACATCCACTTTCAGACATATGTGCTGCCAGAGCACTTGGTTTCCATGGTAGCTGGAAATGGCTTGGGCGCTGAACTTGTCTCTGGATGTGGACTTCTTAGTGACATTAGTCAGGATCCACATGGTTGTTTTGTGTGGTGGGTGTTCAACTTGGCAAATTTCATCATCCTGGGCTCAATGGGCATTGGACAAGATGGGACCCAAGTCGGTTTCCGGGACATCTGGTAGGAAAGCTGATGGTATGTGAAGTTCCTGAGGCAGGTGGAGTCGTTTTGGCACTGGAAGAGCTGTGCTGCTCCTTCGGCAAGTTGCCATTCACCAACACACTGAGATCCTAGGTGTCACATCCTCTTTCAGACATATGTTCTGCCAGAGCACTTGGTTTCCATGGGAGCTGGAAATGGCTTGGGCGCTGAACTTGTCTCTGGATGTGGACTTCTTAGCGCCTTGAGTCAGGATCCACATGGTTGTTTTGTGTGCGTGTTCATCATGCCTAATTTTATCATCGTGGACTCAATGGGCATTGTACGAGATGGCACCCAACTCGGTTTCCGGGACATCTGGTAGGAAAGCTGATGGTATGTGAAGTTCCTGAGGCAGGTGGAGTATTTTTGGCGCTGGAAGAGCTGTGCTGCTCCTTCGGCAAGTTGCTGTTCACCAACACACTGAGATCCCTGGGTGTCACATCCAATTTCAGACATATGTGCTGCCAGAGCACTTGGTTTCCACGGTAGCTGGAAATGGCATGGGCGCTGAACTTGTCTCTGGATGTGGACTTCTTAGCGCCTTGAGTGAGTATCCACATGGTTGTTTTGTGTGGGTGTTCAGCATGCATGATTTCATCCTCCTGGGCTCAATGGGCATTGGACGAGATGGGACCCAAGTCGGTTTCCGGGACATGTGGTAGGAAAACTGATGGTATGTGAAGTAACTGAGGCAGGTGGAGTCGTTTTGGCACTGGAAGAGCTGTGCTGCTCCTTCGGCAAGTTGCCGTTCACCAACACACTGAGATCCCTAGGTGTCACATCCTCTTTCAGACATATGTGCTGCCAGAGCACTTGGTTTCCATGGTAGCTGGAAATGGCTTGGGCGCTGAACTTGTCTCTGGATGTGGACTTCTTAGCGCCTTGAGTCAGGTTCTACATGGTTGTTTTTTGTGTGGTGGGTGTTCAACATGCCTGGTTGTATCATCATCCTGGGCTCAATGGGCATTGGAGAAGTTGGGAGTCAACTCGGTTTCCGGGACATCTGCTAGGAAAGCTGATGGTATGTGAAGTTCCTGAGGCAGGTGGAGTCGTTTTGCACAGGAAGACCTATGCTGCTCCTTCGGCAAGTTGCCATTCACCAACACACTGAGATCCCTAGGTGTCACATCCACTTTCAGACATATGTGCTGCCAGAGCACTTGGTTTCCATGGTAGCTGGAAATGGCTTGGGCGCTGAACTTGTCTCTGGATGTGGACTTCTTAACGCCTTGAGTGAGGATCCACATGGTTGTTTGGCGTGGGTGTTCAACATGCCTGGTTGTATAATCTTGGGCTCAATGGGCATTGGACAAGATGGGACCCAAGACGTTTTCCGGGACATCTGCTAGGAAAGCTGATGGTATGTGAAGTTCCTGAGGCAGGTGGAGTCGTTTTGGCACTGGAAGAGCTGTGCTGCTCCTTCGGCAAGTTGTCATTCACCAACACACTGAGATCCCTAGGTGTCACATCCTCTTTCAGGCATATGTGCTGCCAGAGCACTTGGTTTCCATGGTAGCTGGAAATGGCTTGGGCGCTGAACTTGTCTCTGGATGTCGACTTCTTAGTCCCTTGAGTCAGGATGTACATGGTTGTTTTGTGTGCGTGTTCATCATGCCTGATTTCATCATCCTCTGCTCAATGGGCATTGGAAGTGATGGGACAGAACTCGGTATCCGGGACTTCTGCTAGGAAACCTGATGGTATGTGAAGTTCCTGAGGCAGGTGGAGTCGTTTTGGCACTGGAAGAGCTGTGCTGCTCCTTCGGTAAGTTGCCATTCACCAACACACTAAGATCCCTAGGTGTCACATCCACTTTCAGACATATGTGCTGCCAGAGCACTTGGTTTCCATGGTAGCTGGAAATGGCTTGGGCACTGAACTTGTCTCTGGATGTGGAGATCTCAGAGCCTTGAGTCAGGATCCACATGGTTGTTTTGTGTGGGTGTTCAACATGGCAAATTTCATCATTCTGGGCTCAATGGGCACTGGAGAAGATGGGAGAGAACTCGGTTTCCGGGACATCTGGTATGAAAGCTGATGGTATGTGAAGTTCCTGAGGCAGGTGGAGACGTTTTGGCACTGGAAGACTTGTCCTGCTCCTTCGGCAAGTTGCCATTCACCAACACACTGAGAACCCTAGGTGTCACATCCACTTTCAGACATATGTGCTGCCAGAGCACTTGGTTTCCATGGTAGCTGGAAATGGCTTGGGCGCTGAACTTGTCTCTGGATGTGGACTTCTTAGCGCCTTGAGTCAAGATCCACATGGTTGTTTTGAGTGGGTGTTCAACATGGCTAATTTCATCATCCTGGGCTCAATGGGCATTGGACGAGATGGGTACCCAAGTGGGTTTCCGGGACATCTGGTAGGAAAGCTGATGGTATGTGAAGTTCCTGAGGCAGGTGGAGTCATATTGGCAATGGAAGACCTGTCCTGCTCCTTCAGCTAGTTGCCATTCACCAACACACTGAGATCAGTAGGTGTCACATCCACTTTCAGACATATGTGCTGCCAGAGCACTTGGTTTCCATGGTAGCAGGAAATGGCTTGGGCGCTGAACTTGTCTCTGGACGTGGACTTCTTAATGCCATAAGTCAGGATCCACATGGTTGTTTTGTGTGGGGTGGGTGTTCAAAATGCTTGATTTCATCCTCCTGTGCTCAATGGGCATTGGACAAGATGGGACCCAAGTCGGTTTCCGGGAAATCTGCTAGGAAACCTGATGGTATGTGAAGTTCCTAAGGCAGGTGGAGTCGGTTTGGCACTGGAAGAGCTGTGCTGCTCCTTCGGCAAGTTGCCGTTCACCAACACACTGAGATCCGTGGGTGTCACATCCACTTTCAGACATATGTGCTGCCAGAGCACTTGGTTTCCATGGGAGCTGGAAATGGCTTGGGCGCTGAACTTGTCTCTGGATGTGGACCTCTTAGTGCCTTGAGTCAGGTTCTACATGGTTGTTTTGTGTGGGGTGGGTGTTCAACATGCCTGGCTGTATCATCATGCTGGGCACAATGGGCATTGGACAAGATGGGACCCAAGACGTTTTCCGGGACATCTGCGAGGAAAGCTGATGGTATGTGAAGTTCCTGAGGCAGGTGGAGTCGTTTTGGCACTGGAAGAGCTGTGCTGCTCCTTCGGCAAGTTGCCGTTCACCAACACACTGAGATCCCTAGGTGTCACATCCTCTTTCAGACATATGTGCTGCCAGAGCACTTGGTTTCCATGGGAGCTGGAAATGGCTTGGGCGCTGAACTTATCTCTGGATGTGGACTTCTTAGCGCCTTGAGTCAGGATCCACATGGTTGTTTTCTGTGCGTGTTCAACATGCCTGGTTTCATCGCCTGGGCTCAATTGGCATTGGAAAATACGGGACTGAACTCAATTTCCGGGACATCTGCTAGGAAAGCTGATGGTATGTGAAGTTCCTGAGGCAGGTGGAGACGTTTTGGCACTGGAAGAGCTGTGCTGCTCCTTCGGCAAGGTGCCATTCACCAACACACTGAGATCCCTAGGTGTCACATCCTCTTTCAGACATATGTGCTGCCAGAGCACTTGGTTTCCATGGTAGCTGGAAATGGCTTGGGCTCTGAAATTGGCTCTGGTGTGGAGTTCTCAGCGCCTTGTGTGAGGATCCACATGGTTGTTTTGTGTGGGTGTTCAACATGGCTAATTTCATCATCCTGGGCTCAATGGGCATTGGACAAGATGGGACAGAACTACGTTTCCGGGACATCTGGTAGGAAAGCTGATGGTATGTGAAGTTGCTGAGGCAGGTGCAGTCGTTTTGGGACTGGAAGAGCTGTGCTGTTCCTTCGGCAAGTTGCGGTTCACCAACACACTGAGATCCCTAGGTGTCACATCCTCTTTCAGACATATGTGCTACCAGAGCACTTGTTTTCCATGGTAGCTGGAAATGGCTTGGGCGCTGAACTTGTCTCTGGATGTGGACTTCTTAGCGCCTTGAGTCAGGATCTACATGGTTGTTTTGTGTGGGTGTTCAGCATGCATGATTTCATCATCCTGGTCTCAATGGGCATTGGACGAGATGGGTACCCAAGTGGGTTTCCGGGACATCTGGTAGGAAAGCTGATGGCATGTGAAGTTCCTGAGGCAGGTGGAGTATTTTTGGCGCTGGAAGAGCTGTGCTGCTCCTTCGGCAAGGTGCCATTCACCAACACACTGAGATCCCTAGGTGTCACATCCTCTTTCAGACATATGTGCTGCCAGAGCACTTGGTTTCCATGGTAGCTGGAAATGGCTTGGGCGCTGAACTTGTCTCTGGATGTGGAGTTCTCAGCGCCTTGAGTGAGTATCCACATGGTTGTTTTGTGTGGGTGTTCAACATGCCTGATTTCATCATCCTGGGCTCAATGGGCATGGACAAGATGGGAACTAAGTGGGTTTCCGGGACATCTGGTAGGAAAGCTGATAGTATGTGAAGTTCCTGAGGGAGGTGGACTCGTTTTGGCACTGGAAGAGCTGTGCTGCTCCTTCAGCAATTTGCCATTCACCAACACACTGAGATCCCTAGGTGTCACATCCACTTTAAGACATATGTGCTGCCAGATCACTTGGTTTCCATGGTAGCTGGAAATGGCTTATGCGCTGAACTTGTCTCTGGATGTGGAGTTCTCAGCGCCTTGAGTCAGTAACCACATGGTTGTTTTGTGTGGATGTTCAACATGCCTGATTTCATCATCCTGGACTCAATGGGCATTGGACAAGATGGGAACTAAGTAGGTTTCCGCGACATCTGGTAGGAAAGCTGATGGTATGTGAAGTTCCTGAGGCAGGTGGAGTCGTTTTGGCACTGGAAGAGCTGTGCTGCTCCTTCGGCAAGTTGCCGTTCACCAACACACTGAGATCCGTGGGTGTCACATCCACTTTCAGACATATGTGCTGCCAGAGTACTTGTTTTCCATGGTAGCTGGAAATGGCTTGGGCGCTGAACTTGTCTCTGGATGTGGACCTCTTAGCGCCTTGAGTCAGGTTCTACATGGTTGTTTTGTGTGGGGTGGGTGTTCAACATGCCTGGTTGTATCATCATCCTGGGCTCAATGGGCATTGGACAAGATGGGACAGAACTCCGTTTCCGGGACATCTGGTAGGAAAGCTGATGGTATGTGAAGTTCCTGAGGCAGGTGGAGTCGTTTTGGCACTGGAAGACCTGTGCTGCTCCTTCGGCAAGTTGCCATTCACCAACACACTGAGATCCCTAGGTGTCACATACACTTTCAGACATATGTGCTGCCAGAGCACTTGGTTTCCATGGTAGCTGGAAATGGCTTGGGCTCTGAAATTGGCTTTGGTGTGGAGTTCTCAGCGCCTTGTGTGAGGATCCACATGGTTGTTTTGTGTGGGTGTTCAACATGCCTGATTTCATCATCCTGGGCTCAATGGGCATTGGACAAGATGGGACAGAACTCCGTTTCCGGGACATCTGGTAGGAAAGCTGATGGTATGTGAAGTTGCTGAGGCAGGTGGAGTCGTTTTGGGACTGGAAGAGCTGTGCTGTTCCTTCGGCAAGTTGCCGTTCACCAACACACTGAGATCCCTAGGTGTCACATCCAATCTCAGACATATGTGCTGCCAGAGCACTTGTTTTCCATGGTAGCTGGAAATGGCTTGGGCGCTGAACTTGTCTCTGGATGTGGACTTCTTAGCGCCTTGAGTCAGGATCTACATGGTTGTTTTGTGTGGGTGTTCATCATGCATGATTTCATCCTCCTGGGCTCAATGGGCATTGGACAAGATGGGTACCCAAGTGGGTTTCCGGGACATCTGGTAGGAAAGCTGATGGCATGTGAAGTTCCTGAGGCAGGTGGTGTATTTTTGGCGCTGGAAGAGCTGTGCTGCTCCTTCGGCAAGGTGCCATTCACCAACACACTGAGATCCCTAGGTGTCACATCCTCTTTCAGACATATGTGCTGGCAGAGCACTTGGTTTCCATGGTAGCTGGAAATGGCTTGGGCGCTGAACTTGTCTCTGGATGTTTAGTTCTCAGCGCCTTGAGTGAGGATCCACATGGTTGTTTTGTGTGGGTGTTCAACATGCCTGATTTCATCATCCTGGGCTCAATGGGCATTGGACAAGATGGGAACTAAGTGGGTTTCCGGGACATCTGGTAGGAAAGCTGATAGTATGTGAAGTTCCTGAGGCAGGTGGAGTCGTTTTGGCACTGGAAGAGCTGTGCTGCTCCTTCATCAAGTTGCCATTCACCAACACACTGAGATCCCTAGGTGTCACATCCACTTTCAGACATATGTGCTGCCAGAGCACTTGGTTTCCATGGTAGCTGGAAATGGCTTGGGCGCTGAACTTGTCTCTGGATTTGGAGTTCTCAGCGCCTTGAGTCAGGATCCACATGGTTGTCTTGTGTGGGTGTTCAACATGGCTAATTTCATCCTCCTGGGATCAATGGGCATTGGAGGAGATGGGTACCCAAGTGGGTTTCCGGGACATCTGCTAGGAAAGCTGATGGTATGTGAAGATCCAGAGGCAGGTGGAATCATTTTGGCACTGGAAGACCTGTGCTGCTCCTTCGGCAAGTTGCCATTCACCAACATACTGAGATCCCTAGGTGTCACATCCACTTTCAGACATATGTTCTGCCAGAGCACTTGGTTTCCATGGTAGCTGGAAATGGCTTGGGCGCTGAACTTGTCTCTGGATGTGGACTTCTTAGTGCCTTGAGTGCGGATCCAGATGGTTGTTTTGTGTAGGTGTTCAACATGCCTAGTGTTTCATCATCCTGAGCTCAATCGGCATTGGACAAGATGGGACCCAAGTGGGTTTCCGGGACTTCTGCTAGGAAAGCTGATGGTATGTGAAGTTCCTGAGGCAGGTGGAGTCGTTTTGGCACTGGAAGACATGTGCTGCTCCTTCGGCAAGTTGCCATTCACCAACACACTGAGATCCCTAGGTGTCACATCCACTTTCAGACATATGTGCTGCCAGAGCACTTGGTTTCCATGGTAGCTGGAAATGGCTTGGGCGCTGAACTTGTATCTGGATGTGGAGTTCTCAGCGCCTTGAGTCAGGATCCACATGGTTGTTTTGTGTGGGGTGGGTGTTCAACATGGCAAATTTCATCATCCTGTGCTCAATGGGCATTGGAAGAGAATGGACCCAAGACGTTTTCCGGGACATCTGGTAGGAAAGCTGATGGTATGTGAAGTTCCTGAGGCAGGTGGAGTCATTTTGGCACTGGAAGAGCTGTGCTGCTCCTTCGGCAAGTTGCCATTCACCAACACACTGAGAACCCTAGGTGTCACATCCACTTTCAGACATATGTGCTGCCAGAGCACTTGGTTTCCATGGCAGCTGGAAATGGCTTGGGCGCTGAACTTGTCTCTGGATGTGGACTTCTTAGTGACTTGACTCAGGATCCACATGGTTGTTTTGTGTTGGTGTTCAACATGCCTAATTTCATCCTCCTGGGCTCAATGGGCATTGGACAAGATGGGACTCAACTCGGTTTCCGGGACATCTGGTAGGAAAGCTGATGGTATGTGAAGTTCCTGAGGCAGGTGGAGTCGTTTTGGCACTGGAAGAGCTGTGCTGCTCCTTCGGCAAGTTGTCGTTCACCAACACACTGAGAACCCTAGGTGTCACATCCACTTTCAGACATATGTGCTGCCAGAGCACTTGGTTTCCATGGTAGCTGGAAATGGCTTGGGCGCTGAACTTGTCTCTGGATGTGGACTTCTTAGAGCCTTGAGTGAGGATCCACATGGTTGTTTTGTGTGGGGTGGGTGTTCAACATGGCAAATTTCATCATCCTGTGCTCAATGGGCATTGGACAAGTTGGGACCCAACTCGGTTTCCGGGACATGTGCTGGGAAAGTTGATGGTATGTGAAGTTCCTGAGGCAGGTGGAGTCGGTTTGGCACCGGAAGACCTGTCCTGCTCCTTCGTCAAGTTGCCATTCACCAACACACTGAGATCCCTAGGTGTCACATCCACTTTCAGACATATGTGCTGCCAGAGCACTTGGTTTCCATGGTAGCTGGAAATGGCTTGGGCGCTGAACTTTTCTCTGGATGTGGACTTCTTAGCGCCTTGAGTCAGTAACCACATGGTTGTTTTGTGTGGATGTTCAACATGCCTGGTTTCATACTCCTGTGCTCAATGGGCATTGGACGAGTTGGAACTCAAGTGGGTTTCGTGACATCTGCTAGGTAAGCTGATGGTATGTGAAGATCCTGAGGCAGGTGGAGTCGTTTTGGACTGGAAGAGCTGTGCTGCTCCTTTGGCAAGTTGCCATTCAACAACACACTGAGATCCCTAGGTGTCACATCCACTTTCAGACATATGTGCTGTCAGAGCACTTGGTTTCCATGGTAGCTGGAAATGGCTTGGGCGCTGAACTTGTCTCTGGATGTGGACTTCTTAGTCCCTTGAGTCAGGATCTGCATGGTTGTTTTGTGTGCGTGTTCATCATGCCTGATTTCATCATTCTGGGCTCAATTGGCATTGGACAAGACGGGACAGAACTCAATTTCCGGGACATCTGGTAGGAAAGCTGATGGTATGTGAAGTTCCTGAGGCAGGTGGAGACGTTTTGGCACTGGAAGAGCTGTGCTGCTCCTTCGGCAAGGTGCCATTCACCAACACACTGAGATCCCTAGGTGTCACATCCACTTTCAGACATATGTGCTGCCAGAGCACTTGGTTTCCATGGTAGCTGGAAATGGCTTGGGCGCTGAAATTGGCTCTGGTGTGGAGTTCTCAGCGCCTTGTGTGAGGATCCACATGGTTGTTTTGTGTGGGTGTTCAACATGGCTAATTGCATCATCCTGGGCTCAATTTGCATTGGACAAGATGGGACAGAACTCCGTTTCCGGGACATCTGGTAGGAAAGCTGATGGTATGTGAAGTTGCTGAGGCAGGTGGAGTCGTTTTGGCACTGGAAGAGCTGTGCTGCTCGTTCAGCAAGTTGCCATTCACCAACACACTGAGATCCCTAGGTGTCACATCCACTTTCAGACATATGTGCTGCCAGAGCACTTGGTTTCCATGGTAGCTGGAAATGGCTTGGGCGCTGAACTTGTCTCTGGATGTGGAGTTCTCAGCGCCTTGAGTCAGTATCCACATGGTTGTTTTGTGTGGGTGTTCAACATGCCTGATTTCATCATCCTGGGCTCAATGGGCATTGGACAAGATGGGAACTAAGTAGGTTTCCGAGACATCTGGTAGGAAAGCTGATAGTATGTGAAGTTCCTGAGGCAGGTGGAGTCGTTTTGGCACTGGAAGACCTGTGCTGCTCCTTCGGCAAGTTGCCATTCACCAACACACTGAGAACCCTAGGTGTCACATCCACTTTCAGACATATGTGCTGCCAGAGCACTTGGTTTCCATGGTAGCTGGAAATGGCTTGGGCGCTGAACTTGTCTCTGGATGTGGACTTCTTAGCGCCTTGAGTCAGGATCCACATGGTTGTTTTGTGTGGGGTGGGTGTTCAACATGCCTGGTTTCATCATCCTGGGCTCAATGGGCATTGGACAAGATGGGACCCAAGTGGGTTTCCGGGACATCTGCTAGGAAAGCTGATAGTATGTGAAGTCCCTGAGGCAGGTGGAGTCATTTTGGTACTGGAAGACCTGTGCTGCTCCTTCGGCAAGCTGCCATTCACCAACACACTGAGATCCCTAGGTGTCACATCCACTTTCAGACATATGTGCTGCCAGAGCACTTGGTTTCCATGGCAGCTGGAAATGGCTTGGGCGCTGAACTTGTCTCTGGATGTGGACTTCTTAGTCCCTTGAGTCAGGATCTGCATGGTTGTTTTGTGCGCGTGTTCATCATGCCTGATTTCATCATCCTGGGCTCAATGGGCATTGGACAAGACGGGACAGAACTCAATTTCCGGGACATCTGGTAGGAAAGCTGATGGTATGTGAAGTTCCTTAGGCAGGTGGAGACGTTTTGGCACTGGAAGACCTGTGCTGCTCCTTCGGCAATTTGCCATTCACCAACACACTGAGATCCCTAGGTGTCACATCCACTTTCAGACATATGTGCTGCCAGAGCACTTGGTTTCCATGGTAGCTGGAAATGGCTTGGGCGCTGAACTTGTTTCTGGATGTGGACTTCTTAGTGCCTTGACTCAGGATCCACATGGTTGTTTTGTGTGGGTGTTCAACATGCCTAATTTCATCCTCCTGGGCTCAATGGGCATTGGACAAGATGGGACTCAACTCGGTTTCCGGGACATCTGGTAGGAAAGCTGATGGTATGTGAAGTTCCTGAGGCAGGTGGAGTCGTTTTGGCACTGGAAGAGCTGTGCTGCTCCTTCGGCAAGTTGTCGTTCACCAACACACTGAGAACCCTAGGTGTCACATCCACTTTCAGACATATGTGCTGCCAGAGCACTTGGTTTCCATGGTAGCTGGAAATGGCTTGGGCGCTGAACTTGTCTCTGGATGTGGACTTCTTAGCGCCTTGAGTCAGGATCTACATGGATGTTTTGTGTGGGTGTTCAGCATGCATGATTTCATCCTCCTGGGCTCAATGGGCATTGGACGAGATGGGTACCCAAGTGGGTTTCCGGGACATCTGCTAGGAAAGCTTATGGCATGTGAAGTTCCTGAGGCAGGTGGAGTATTTTTGGCGCTGGAAGAGCTGTGCTGCTCCTTCGGCAAGGTGCCATTCACCAACACACTGAGATCCCTAGGTGTCACATCCACTTTCAGACATATGTGCTGCCAGAGCACTTGGTTTCCATGGTAGCTGGAAATGGCTTGGGCGCTGAAATTGGCTCTGGTGTGGAGTTCTCAGCGCCTTGTGTGAGGATCCACATGGTTGTTTTGTGTGGGTGTTCAACATGGCTAATTGCATCATCCTGGGCTCAATTTGCATTGGACAAGATGGGACAGAACTCCGTTTCCGGGACATCTGGTAGGAAAGCTGATAGTATGTGAAGTTGCTGAGGCAGGTGGAGTCGTTTTGGCACTGGAAGAGCTGTGCTGCTCCTTCAGCAAGTTGCCATTCACCAACACACTGAGATCCCTAGGTGTCACATCCACTTTCAGACATATGTGCTGCCAGAGCACTTGGTTTCCATGGTAGCTGGAAATGGCTTGGGCGCTGAACTTGTCTCTGGATGTGGAGTTCTCAGCGCCTTGAGTCAGTATCCACATGGTTGTTTTGTGTGGGTGTTCAACATGCCTGATTTCATCATCCTGGACTCAATGGGCATTGGACAAGATGGGAACTAAGTAGGTTTCCGAGACATCTGGTAGGAAAGCTGATAGTATGTGAAGTTCCTGAGGCAGGTGGAGTCGTTTTGGCACTGGAAGTGCTGTGCTGCTCCTTCGGCAAGTTGCCATTCACCAACACACTGAGATCCCTAGGTGTCACATCCACTTTCAGACATATGTGCTGCCAGAGCACTTGGTTTCCATGGTAGCTGGAAATGGCTTGGGCGCTGAACTTGTCTCTGGATGTGGAGTTCTCAGCGCCTTGAGTCAGGATCCACATGGTTGTTTTGTGTGGGGTGGGTGTTCAACATGCCTGGTTTCATCATCCTGGGCTCAATGGGCATTGGACAAGATGGGACCCAAGTGGGTTTCCGGGACATCTGCTAGGAAAGCTGATGGTATGTGAAGTCCCTGAGGCAGGTGGAGTCATTTTGGTACTGGAAGACCTGTGCTGCTCCTTCGGCAAGCTGCCATTCACCAACACACTGAGATCCCTAGGTGTCACATCCACTTTCAGACATATGTGCTGCCAGAGCACTTGGTTTCCATGGCAGCTGGAAATGGCTTGGGCGCTGAACTTGTCTCTGGATGTGGACTTCTTAGTCCCTTGAGTCAGGATCTGCATGGTTGTTTTGTGCGCGTGTTCATCATGCCTGATTTCATCATCCTGGGCTCAATGGGCATTGGACAAGACGGGACAGAACTCAACTTCCGGGACATCTGGTAGGAAAGCTGATGGTATGTGAAGTTCCTGAGGCAGGTGGAGACGTTTTGGCACTGGAAGACCTGTGCTGCTCCTTCGGCAAGTTGCCATTCACCAACACACTGAGATCCCTAGGTGTCACATCCACTTTCAGACATATGTGCTGCCAGAGCACTTGGTTTCCATGGTAGCTGGAAATGGCTTGGGCGCTGAACTTGTTTCTGGATGTGGACTTCTTAGTGCCTTGACTCAGGATCCACATGGTTGTTTTGTGTCGGTGTTCAACATGCCTAATTTCATCCTCCTGGGCTCAATGGGCATTGGACAAGATGGGACTCAACTCGGTTTCCGGGACATCTGGTAGGAAAGCTGATGGTATGTGAAGTTCCTGAGGCAGGTGGAGTCGTTTTGGCACTGGAAGAGCTGTGCTGCTCCTTCGGCAAGTTGTCGTTCACCAACACACTGAGAACCCTAGGTGTCACATCCACTTTCAGACATATGTGCTGCCAGAGCACTTGTTTTCCATGGTAGCTGGAAATGGCTTGGGCGCTGAACTTGTCTCTGGATGTGGACTTCTTAGCGCCTTGACTCAGGATCTACATGGATGTTTTGTGTGGGTGTTCAGCATGCATGATTTCATCCTCCTGGGCTCAATGGGCATTGGACGAGATGGGTACCCAAGTGGGTTTCCGGGACATCTGCTAGGAAAGCTTATGGCATGTGAAGTTCCTGAGGCAGGTGGAGTATTTTGGCGCTGGAAGAGCTGTGCTGCTCCTTCGGCAAGGTGCCATTCACCAACACACTGAGATCCCTAGGTGTCACATCCACTTTCAGACATATGTGCTGCCAGAGCACTTGGTTTCCATGGTAGCTGGAAATGGCTTGGGCGCTGAAATTGGCTCTGGTGTGGAGTTCTCAGCGCCTTGTGTGAGGATCCACATGGTTGTTTTGTGTGGGTGTTCAACATGGCTAATTGCATCATCCTGGGCTCAATTTGCATTGGACAAGATGGGACAGAACTCCGTTTCCGGGACATCTGGTAGGAAAGCTGATGGTATGTGAAGTTCCTGAGGCAGGTGGAGTCGTTTTGGCACTGGAAGAGCTGTGCTGCTCCTTCAGCAAGTTGCCATTCACCAACACACTGAGATCCCTAGGTGTCACATCCACTTTCAGACATATGTGCTGCCAGAGCACTTGGTTTCCATGGTAGCTGGAAATGGCTTGGGCGCTGAACTTGTCTCTGGATGTGGACTTCTCAGCGCCTTGAGTCAGTATCCACATGGTTGTTTTGTGTGGGTGTTCAACATGCCTGATTTCATCATCCTGGGCTCAATGGGCATTGGACAAGATGGGAACTAAGTAGGTTTCCGAGACATCTGGTAGGAAAGCTGATAGTATGTGAAGTTCCTGAGGCAGGTGGAGTCGTTTTGGCACTGGAAGACCTGTGCTGCTCCTTCGGCAAGTTGCCATTCACCAACACACTGAGAACCCTAAGTGTCACATCCACTTTCAGACATATGTGCTGCCAGAGCACTTGGTTTCCATGGTAGCTGGAAATGGCTTGGGCGCTGAACTTGTCTCTGGATGTGGACTTCTTAGCGTCTTGAGTCAGGATCCACATGGTTGTTTTGTGTGGGGTGGGTGTTCAACATGCCTGGTTTCATCATCCTGGGCTCAATGGGCATTGGACAAGATGGGACCCAAGTGGGTTTCCGGGACATCTGCTAGGAAAGCTGATGGTATGTGAAGTCCCTGAGGCAGGTGGAGTCATTTTGGTACTGGAAGACCTGTGCTGCTCCTTCGGCAAGCTGCCATTCACCAACACACTGAGATCCCTAGATGTCACATCCACTTTCAGACATATGTGCTGCCAGAGCACTTGGTTTCCATGGCAGCTGGAAATGGCTTGGGCGCTGAACTTGTCTCTGGATGTGGACTTCTTAGTCCCTTGAGTCAGGATCTGCATGGTTGTTTTGTGCGCGCGTTCATCATGCCTGATTTCATCATCCTGGGCTCAATGGGCATTGGACAAGATGGGACAAAACTCGGTTTCCGGGACATCTGGTAGGAAAGCTGATGGTATGTGAAGTTCCTGAGGCAGGTGGAGTCGTTTTGGGACTGGAAGAGCTGTGCTGCTCCTTCGGCAAGTTGCCATTCACCAACACACTGAGATCCCTAGGTGTCACATCCACTTTCAGACATATGTGCTGCCAGAGCACTTGGTTTCCATGGTAGCTGGAAATGGCTTGGGCGCTGAAATTGGCTCTGGTGTGGAGTTCTCAGCGCCTTGTGTGAGGATCCACATGGTTGTTTTGTGTGGGTGTTCAACATGGCTAATTGCATCATCCTGGGCTCAATTTGCATTGGACAAGATGGGACAGAACTCCGTTTCCGGGACATCTGGTAGGAAAGCTGATGGTATGTGAAGTTCCTGAGGCAGGTGGAGTCGTTTTGGCACTGGAAGAGCTGTGCTGCTCCTTCAGCAAGTTGCCATTCACCAACACACTGAGATCCCTAGGTGTCACATCCACTTTCAGACATATGTGCTGCCAGAGCACTTGGTTTCCATGGTAGCTGGAAATGGCTTGGGCGCTGAACTTGTCTCTGGATGTGGAGTTCTCAGCGCCTTGAGTCAGTATCCACATGGTTGTTTTGTGTGGGTGTTCAACATGCCTGATTTCATCATCCTGGGCTCAATGGGCATTGGACAAGATGGGAACTAAGTAGGTTTCCGAGACATCTGGTAGGAAAGCTGATAGTATGTGAAGTTCCTGAGGCAGGTGGAGTCGTTTTGGCACTGGAAGTGCTGTGCTGCTCCTTCATCAAGTTGCCATTCACCAACACACTGAGAACCCTAGGTGTCACATCCACTTTCAGACATATGTGCTGCCAGAGCACTTGGTTTCCATGGTAGCTGGAAATGGCTTGGGCGCTGAACTTGTCTCTGGATGTGGACTTCTTAGCGCCTTGAGTCAGGATCCACATGGTTGTTTTGTGTGGGGTGGGTGTTCAACATGCCTGGTTTCATCATCCTGGGCTCAATGGGCATTGGACAAGATGGGACCCAAGTGGGTTTCCGGGACATCTGCTAGGAAAGCTGATGGTATGTGAAGTCCCTGAGGCAGGTGGAGTCATTTTGGTACTGGAAGACCTGTGCTGCTCCTTCGGCAAGCTGCCATTCACCAACACACTGAGATCCCTAGGTGTCACATCCACTTTCAGACATATGTGCTGCCAGAGCACTTGGTTTCCATGGCAGCTGGAAATGGCTTGGGCGCTGAACTTGTCTCTGGATGTGGACTTCTTAGTCCCTTGAGTCAGGATCTGCATGGTTGTTTTGTGCGCGTGTTCATCATGCCTGATTTCATCATCCTGGGCTCAATGGGCATTGGACAAGACGGGACAGAACTCAACTTCCGGGACATCTGGTAGGAAAGCTGATGGTATGTGAAGTTCCTGAGGCAGGTGGAGACGTTTTGGCACTGGAAGAGCTGTGCTGCTCCTTCGGCAATTTGCCATTCACCAACACACTGAGATCCCTAGGTGTCACATCCACTTTCAGACATATGTGCTGCCAGAGCACTTGGTTTCCATGGTAGCTGGAAATGGCTTGGGCTCTGAACTTGTTTCTGGATGTGGACTTCTTAGTGCCTTGACTCAGGATCCACATGGTTGTTTTGTGTCGGTGTTCAACATGCCTAATTTCATCCTCCTGGGCTCAATGGGCATTGGACAAGATGGGACTCAACTCGGTTTCCGGGACATCTGGTAGGAAAGCTGATGGTATGTGAAGTTCCTGAGGCAGGTGGAGTCGTTTTGGCACTGGAAGAGCTGTGCTGCTCCTTCGGCAAGTTGTCGTTCACCAACACACTGAGAACCCTAGGTGTCACATCCACTTTCAGACATATGTGCTGCCCGAGCACTTGGTTTCCATGGTAGCTGGAAATGGCTTGGGCGCTGAACTTGTCTCTGGATGTGGAGTTCTCAGCGCCTTGAGTCAGTATCCACATGGTTGTTTTGTGTGGGTGTTCAACATGCCTGATTTCATCATCCTGGGCTCAATGGGCATTGGACAAGATGGGAACTAAGTAGGTTTCCGAGACATCTGGTAGGAAAGCTGATAGTATGTGAAGTTCCTGAGGCAGGTGGAGTCGTTTTGGCACTGGAAGTGCTGTGCTGCTCCTTCGGCAAGTTGCCATTCACCAACACACTGAGATCCCTAGGTGTCACATCCACTTTCAGACATATGTGCTGCCAGAGCACTTGGTTTCCATGGTAGCTGGAAATGGCTTGGGCGCTGAACTTGTCTCTGGATGTGGACTTCTTAGCGCCTTGAGTCAGGATCCACATGGTTGTTTTGTGTGGGGTGGGTGTTCAACATGCCTGGTTTCATCATCCTGGGCTCAATGGGCATTGGACAAGATGGGACCAAGACGCGGTTTCCGGGACATCTGCTAGGAAAGCTGATGGTATGTGAAGTCCCTGAGGCAGGTGGAGTCATTTTGGTACTGGAAGACCTGTGCTGCTCCTTCGGCAAGCTGCCATTCACCAACACACTGAGATCCCTAGATGTCACATCCACTTTCAGACATATGTGCTGCCAGAGCACTTGGTTTCCATGGCAGCTGGAAATGGCTTGGGCGCTGAACTTGTCTCTGGATGTGGACTTCTTAGTCCCATGAGTCAGGATCCACATGGTTGTTTTGTGCGCGCGTTCATCATGCCTGATTTCATCATCCTGGGCTCAATGGGCATTGTACAACATGGGACCCAAGTGGGTTTCCGGGACATCTGGTAGGAAAGCTGATGGTATGTGAAGTTCCTGAGGCAGGTGGAGTCGTTTTGGGACTGGAAGAGCTGTGCTGCTCCTTCGGCAAGTTGCCATTCACCAACACACTGAGATCCCTAGGTGTCACATCCACTTTCAGACATATGTGCTGCCAGAGCACTTGGTTTCCATGGGAGCTGGAAATGGCTTGGGCGCTGAACTTGTCTCTGGATGTGGAGTTCTCAGCGCCTTGAGTCAGGATCCACATGGTTGTTTTGTGTGGGTGTTCAACATGGCTAATTGCATCATCCTGGGCTCAATTTGCATGGGACAAGATGGGACAGAACTCCGTTTCCGGGACATCTGGTAGGAAAGCTGATGGTATGTGAAGTTGCTGAGGCAGGTGGAGTCGTTTTGGCACTGGAAGAGCTGTGCTGCTCCTTCAGCAAGTTGCCGTTCACCAACACACTGAGAACCCTAGGTGTCACATCCTCTTTCAGACATATGTGCTGCCAGAGCACTTGGTTTCCATGGTAGCTGGAAATGGCTTGGGCGCTGAACTTGTCTCTGGATGTGGACTTCTCAGCGCCTTGAGTGAGGATCCACATGGTTGTTTTGTGTGGATGTTCAACATGCCTGGTTTCATCCTCCGGTTCTCAACGGGTATTGGACGAGATGGGACATAACTCGATTTCCGGGACATCTGGTAGGAAAGCTGATGGTATGTGAAGTCCCTGAGGCAGGTGGAGTCATTTTGGAACTGGAAGACCTGTGCTGCTCCTTCGGCAAGCTGCCATTCACCAACACACTGAGATCCCTAGGTGTCACATCCTCTTTCAGACATATGTGCTGCCAGAGCACTTGGTTTCCATGGTAGCTGGAAATGGCTTGGGCGCTGAACTTGTCTCTGGATGTGGAGATCTCAGCGCCTTGAGTGAGGATCCACATGGTTGTTTTGTGTGGGTGTTCCACATGGCAAATTTCATCATTCTGGGCTCAATGGGCATTGGACAAGATGGGACAGAACTCGGTTTCCGGGACATCTGCTAGGATAGCTGATGGTATGTGAAGTTTCTGAGGCAGGTGGAGTCGTTTTGGCACTGGAAGAGCTGTGCTGCTCCTTCGTCAAGTTGCCATTCACCAACACACTGAGATCCCTAGGTGTCACATCCACTTTCAGACATATGTGCTGCCAGAGCACTTGGTTTCCATGGGAGCTGGAAATGGCTTGGGCGCTGAACTTGTCTCTGGATGTGGATTTCTTAGCGCCTTAAGTGAGGATCCACATGGTTGTTTTGTGTGGGGTGGGTGTTCATCATGCCTGATTTCATCATCCTGGGCTCAATGGGTATTGTACAACATGGGACCCAAGTGGGTTTCCGGGACATCTGCTAGGAAAGCTGATGGTATGTGAAGTTCCTGAGGCAGGTGGAGTCGGTTTGGTACTGGAAGACATGTGCTGCTCCTTCGGCAAGTTGCCGTTCACCAACACACTGAGAACCCTAGGTGTCACATCCAATTTCAGACATATGTGCTGCCAGAGCACTTGGTTTCCATGGTAGCTGGAAATGGCTTGGGCGCTGAACTTGTCTCTGGATGTGGACTTCTTAGCGCCTTGAGTCAGGATCCACATGGTTGTTTTGTGTGGGTGTTCAACATGCCTGTTTTCATCCTCCTGGCCTCAACGGGCATTGGAAAAGATGGAACCCAAGTGGGTTTCCGTGACATCTGGTAGGAAAGCTGATGGTATGTGAAGTTCCTGAGGCAGGTGGAGTCGTTTTGGCACTGGAAGACATGTGCTGCTCCTTCGGCAAGTTGCCGTTCACCAACACACTGAGAACCCTAGGTGTCACATCCTCTTTCAGACATATGTGCTGCCAGAGCACTTGGTTTCCATGGTAGCTGGAAATGGCTTGGGCGCTGAACTTGTCTCTGGATGTGGACTTCTTAGCGCCTAGAGTCAGGATCCCAATGGTTGTTTTGTGTGGGCGTTCAACATGCCTGGTTGTATCATCTTGGGCTCAATGGGCATTGGACAAGATGGGACTCAACTCGGTTTCCCGGACATCTGCTAGGAAAGCTGATTTTATGTGAAGTTCCTGAGGCAGGTGGAGTATTTTGGCACTGGAAGACCTGTGCTGCTCCTTCGGCAAGTTGCCATTCACCAACACGTTGAGATCCCTAGGTGTCACATCCACTTTCAGACATATGTGCTGCCAGAGCACTTGGTTTCCATGGTAGCTGGAAATGGCTTGGGCGCTGAACTTGTCTCTGGATGTGGACTTCTTAGTGCCTTGAGTGAGGATCCAGATGGTTGTTTTGTGTGGGTGTTCAACATGCATTGTTGTTTCATCATCCTGGGATCAATGGGTATTGGACAAGATGGGTCCCAAGTCGGTTTCCGGGATATCTGCTAGGAAAGCTGATGGTATGTGAAGTTCCTGAGGCAGGTGGAGTCGTTTTGGTACTGGAAGTGCTGTGCTGCTCCTTCGGCAATTTGCCATTCACCAACACACTGAGATCCCTAGGTGTCACATCCACTTTCAGACATATGTGCAGTCAGAGCACTTGGTTTCCATGGTAGCTGGAAATGGCTTGGGCGCTGAACTTGTCTCTGGATGTGGACTTCTTAGCGCCTTGAGTCAGGATCCACATGGTTGTTTTGTGTGGATGTTCAACATGCCTGTTTTCATCCTCCTGTTCTCAATGGGCATTGGACGAGATGGAACTCAAGTTGGTTTCCGTGACATCTGCTAGGTAAGCTGATGGTATGTGAAGTTCCTGAGGCAGGTGGAGTTGTTTTGGACTGGAAGAGCTGTGCTGCTCCTTCGGCAAGTTGCCATTCACCAACACACAGAGATCCCTGGGTGTCACATTATCTTTCAGACATATGTGCTGCCAGAGCACTTGGTTTCCATGGTAGCTGGAAATGGCTTGGGCGCTGAACTTGTCTCTGGATGTGGACTTCTCAGCGCCTTGAGTGAGGATCCACATGGTTGTTTTGTGTGGGTGTTCCACATGGCAAATTTCATCATTCTGGGCTCAATGGGCATTGGACAAGATGGGACAGAACTCGGTTTCCGGGACATCTGGTAGGAAAGCTGATGATATGTGAAGTTCCTGAGGCAGGTGGAGTCGTTTTGGGACTGGAAGAGCTGTGCTGCTCCTTCGGCAAGTTGCCATTCACCAACACACTGAGATCCCTAGGTGTCACATCCACTTTCAGACATATGTGCTGCCAGAGCACTTGGTTTCCATGGGAGCTGGAAATGGCTTGGGCGCTGAACTTGTCTCTGGATGTGGATTTCTTAGCGCCTTAAGTGAGGATCTACATGGTTGTTTTGTGTGGGGTGGGTGTTCATCATGCCTGATTTCATCATCCTGGGCTCAATTGGTATTGTACAACATGGGACCCAAGTGGGTTTCCGGGACATCTGCTAGGAAAGCTGATAGTATGTGAACTTCCTGAGGCAGGTGGAGTCGGTTTGGTACTGGAAGACCTGTCCTGCGCATTCGGCAAGTTGCCATTCACCAACACACTGATAACCCTAGGTGTCACATCCTCTTTCAGACATATGTGCTGCCAGAGCACTTGGTTTCCATGGTAGCTGGAAATGGCTTGGGCGCTGAACTTGTCTCTGGATGTGGACTTCTTAGCGCCTTGATTCCGGATCCCAATGGTTGTTTTGTGTGGGCGTTCAACATGCCTGGTTGTATCATCTTGGGCTCAATGGGCATTGGACAAGATGGGACTCAACTCGGTTTCCCGGACATCTGCTAGGAAAGCTGATTTTATGTGAAGTTCCTGAGGCGTGTGGAGTATTTTGGCACTGGAAGAGCTGTGCTGCTCCATCGGCAAGTTGCCATTCACCAACACATTGAGATCCCTAGGTGTCACATCCACTTTCAGACATATGTGCTGCCAGAGCACTTGGTTTCCATGGTAGCTGGAAATGGCTTGGGCGCTGAACTTGTCTCTGGATGTGGACTTCTTAGTGCCTTGAGTGAGGATCCAGATGGTTGTTTTGTGTGGGTGTTCAACATGCCTGGTTGTTTCATCATCCTGGGCTCAATGGGTATTGGACAAGATGGGTCCCAAGTCGGTTTCCGGGATATCTGGTAGGAAAGCTGATGGTATGTGAAGTTCCTGAGGCAGGTGGAGTCGTTTTGGTACTGTAAGTGTTGTGCTGCTCCTTCGGCAATTTGCCATTCACCAACACACTGAGATCCCTAGGTGTCACATCCAATTTCAGACATATGTGCTGCCAGAGCACTTGGTTTCCATGGTAGCTGGAAATGGCTTGGGCGCTGAACTTGTCTCTGGATGTGGACTTCTTAGCGCCTTGAGTCAGGATCCACATGGTTGTTTTGTGTGGGTGTTCAACATGCCTGTTTTCATCCTCCTGGCCTCAACGGGCATTGGAAAAGATGGAACCCAAGTGGGTTTCCGTGACATCTGGTAGGAAAGCTGATGGTATGTGAAGTTCCTGAGGCAGGTGGAGTCGTTTTGGCACTGGAAGACATGTGCTGCTCCTTCGGCAAGTTGCCGTTCACCAACACACTGAGAACCCTAGGTGTCACATCCTCTTTCAGACATATGTGCTGCCAGAGCACTTGGTTTCCATGGTAGCTGGAAATGGCTTGGGCGCTGAACTTGTCTCTGGATGTGGACTTCTTAGCGCCTTGATTATGGATCCCAATGGTTGTTTTGTGTGGGCGTTCAACATGCCTGGTTGTATCATCTTGGGCTCAATGGGCATTGGACAAGATGGGACTCAACTCGGTTTCCCGGACATCTGCTAGGAAAGCTGATTTTATGTGAAGTTCCTGAGGCAGGTGGAGTATTTTGGCACTGGAAGACCTGTGCTGCTCCTTCGGCAAGTTGCCATTCACCAACACATTGAGATCCCTAGGTGTCACATCCACTTTCAGACATATGTGCTGCCAGAGCACTTGGTTTCCATGGTAGCTGGAAATGGCTTGGGCGCTGAACTTGTCTCTGGATGTGGACTTCTTAGTGCCTTGAGTGAGGATCCAGATGGTTGTTTTGTGTGGGTGTTCAACATGCATTGTTGTTTCATCATCCTGGGCTCAATGGGTATTGGACAAGATGGGTCCCAAGTCGGTTTCCGGGATATCTGCTAGGAAAGCTGATGGTATGTGAAGTTCCTGAGGCAGGTGGAGTCGTTTTGGTACTGGAAGTGCTGTGCTGCTCCTTCGGCAATTTGCCATTCACCAACACACTGAGATCCCTAGGTGTCACATCCACTTTCAGACATATGTGCAGTCAGAGCACTTGGTTTCCATGGTAGCTGGAAATGGCTTGGGCGCTGAACTTGTCTCTGGATGTGGACTTCTTAGCGCCTTGAGTCAGGATCCACATGGTTGTTTTGTGTGGATGTTCAACATGCCTGTTTTCATCCTCCTGTTCTCAATGGGCATTGGACGAGATGGAACTCAAGTTGGTTTCCGTGACATCTGCTAGGTAAGCTGATGGTATGTGAAGTTCCTGAGGCAGGTGGAGTTGTTTTGGACTGGAAGAGCTGTGCTGCTCCTTCGGCAAGTTGCCATTCACCAACACACAGAGATCCCTGGGTGTTACATTATCTTTCAGACATATGTGCTGCCAGAGCACTTGGTTTCCATGGTAGCTGGAAATGGCTTGGGCGCTGAACTTGTCTCTGGATGTGGACTTCTCAGCGCCTTGAGTGAGGATCCACATGGTTGTTTTGTGTGGGTGTTCCACATGGCAAATTTCATCATTCTGGGCTCAATGGGCATTGGACAAGATGGGACAGAACTCGGTTTCCGGGACATCTGGTAGGAAAGCTGATGGTATGTGAAGTTCCTGAGGCAGGTGGAGTCGTTTTGGGACTGGAAGAGCTGTGCTGCTCCTTCGGCAAGTTGCCATTCACCCACACACTGAGATCCCTAGGTGTCACATCCAATTTCAGACATATGTGCTGCCAGAGCACTTGGTTTCCATGGGAGCTGGAAATGGCTTGGGCGCTGAACTTGTCTCTGGATGTGGATTTCTTAGCGCCTTAAGTGAGGATCTACATGGTTGTTTTGTGTGGGGTGGGTGTTCATCATGCCTGATTTCATCATCCTGGGCTCAATTGGTATTGTACAACATGGGACCCAAGTGGGTTTCCGGGACATCTGCTAGGAAAGCTGATAGTATGTGAACTTCCTGAGGCAGGTGGAGTCGGTTTGGTACTGGAAGACCTGTCCTGCGCCTTCGGCAAGTTGCCATTCACCAACACACTGATAACCCTAGGTGTCACATCCTCTTTCAGACATATGTGCTGCCAGAGCACTTGGTTTCCATGGTAGCTGGAAATGGCTTGGGCGCTGAACTTGTCTCTGGATGTGGACTTCTTAGCGCCTTGATTCCGGATCCCAATGGTTGTTTTGTGTGGGCGTTCAACATGCCTGGTTGTATCATCTTGGGCTCAATGGGCATTGGACAAGATGGGACTCAACTCGGTTTCCCGGACATCTGCTAGGAAAGCTGATTTTATGTGAAGTTCCTGAGGCAGGTGGAGTATTTTGGCACTGGAAGAGCTGTGCTGCTCCTTCGGCAAGTTGCCATTCACCAACACATTGAGATCCCTAGGTGTCACATCCACTTTCAGACATATGTGCTGCCAGAGCACTTGGTTTCCATGGTAGCTGGAAATGGCTTGGGCGCTGAACTTGTCTCTGGATGTGGACTTCTTAGTGCCTTGAGTGAGGATCCAGATGGTTGTTTTGTGTGGGTGTTCAACATGCCTGGTTGTTTCATCATCCTGGGCTCAATGGGTATTGGACAAGATGGGTCCCAAGTCGGTTTCCGGGATATCTGGTAGGAAAGCTGATTTTATGTGAAGTTCCTGAGGCAGGTGGAGTCGTTTTGGTACTGTAAGTGTTGTGCTGCTCCTTCGGCAATTTGCCATTCACCAACACACTGAGATCCCTAGGTGTCACATCCACTTTCAGACATATGTGCAGTCAGAGCACTTGGTTTCCATGGTAGCTGGAAATGGCTTGGGCGCTGAACTTGTCTCTGGATGTGGACTTCTTAGCGCCTTGAGTCAGGATCCACATGGTTGTTTTGTGTGGATGTTCAACATGCCTGTTTTCATCCTCCTGTTCTCAATGGGCATTGGACGAGATGGAACTCAAGTTGGTTTCCGTGACATCTGCTAGGTAAGCTGATGGTATGTGAAGTTCCTGAGGCAGGTGGAGTTGTTTTGGACTGGAAGACCTGTGCTGCTCCTTCGGCAAGTTGCCATTCACCAACACACAGAGATCCCTGGGTGTCACATCCTCTTTCAGACATATGTGCTGCCAGAGCACTTGGTTTCCATGGTAGCTGGAAATGGCTTGGGCGCTGAACTTGTCTCTGGATGTGGACTTCTTAGCGCCTTGAGTGAGGATCCAGATGGTTGTTTTGTGTGGATGTTCAACATGCCTGGTTTCATCCTCCGGTTCTCAACGGGTATTGGACAAGACGGGACATAACTCAATTTCCGGGACATCTGGTAGGAAAGCTGATGGTATGTGAAGTTGCTGAGGCAGGTGGAGTCGTTTTGGGACTGGAAGACCTGTCCTGCTCCTTCGGCAAGTTGCCATTCACCAACACACTGAGATCCCTAGGTGTCACATCCTCTTTCAGACATATGTGCTGCCAGAGCACTTGGTTTCCATGGTAGCTGGAAATGGCTTGGGCGCTGAACTTGTCTCTGGGTGTGGACTTCTTAGCGCCTTGAGTCAGGATCCACATGGTTGTTTTGTGTGGGTGTTCCACATGGCAAATTTCATCATTCTGGGCTCAATGGGCATTGGACAAGATGGGACAGAACTCGGTTTCCGGGACATCTGGTAGGAAAGCTGATGGTATGTGAAGTTCCTGAGGCAGGTGGAGTCGTTTTGGCACTGGAAGAGCCGTTCTGCTCCTTCGTCAAGTTGCCATTCACCAACACACTGAGATCCCTAGGTGTCACATCCACTTTCAGACATATGTGCTGCCAGAGCACTTGGTTTCCATGGGAGCTGGAAATGGCTTGGGCGCTGAACTTGTCTCTGGATGTGGATTTCTTAGCGCCTTAAGTGAGGATCCACATGGTTGTTTTGTGTGGGGTGGGTGTTCATCATGCCTGATTTCATCATCCTGGGCTCAATGGGTATTGTACAACATGGGACCCAAGTGGGTTTCCGGGACATCTGCTAGGAAAGCTGATGGTATGTGAAGTTCCTGAGGCAGGTGGAGTCGGTTTGGTACTGGAAGACATGTGCTGCTCCTTCGGCAAGTTAACGTTCACCAACACACTGAGAACCCTAGGTGTCACATCCAATTTCAGACATATGTGCTGCCAGAGCACTTGGTTTCCATGGTAGCTGGAAATGGCTTGGGAGCTGAACTTGTCTCTGGATGTGGACTTCTTAGCGCCTTGAGTCAGGATCCACATGGTTGTTTTGTGTGGGTGTTCAACATGCCTGGTTTCATCCTCCTGGCCTCAACGGGCATTGGAAAAGATGGAACCCAAGTGGGTTTCCGTGACATCTGGTAGGAAAGCTGGTGGCATGTGAAGTTCCTGAGGCAGGTGGAGTCGTTTTGGCACTGGAAGACATGTGCTGCTCCTTCGGCAAGGTGCCGTTCACCAACACACTGAGAACCCTAGGTGTCACATCCTCTTTCAGACATATGTGCTGCCAGAGCACTTGGTTTCCATGGTAGCTGGAAATGGCTTGGGCGCTGAACTTGTCTCTGGATGTGGACTTCTTAGCGCCTTGATTCCGGATCCCAATGTTTGTTTTGTGTGGGCGTTCAACATGCCTGGTTGTATCATCTTGGGCTCAATGGGCATTGGACAAGATGGGACTCAACTCGGTTTCCCGACATCTGCTAGGAAAGCTGATTTTATGTGAAGTTCCTGAGGCAGGTGGAGTATTTTGGCACTGGAAGAGCTGTGCTGCTCCTTCGGCAAGTTGCCATTCACCAACACATTGAGATCCCTAGGTGTCACATCCACTTTCAGACATATGTGCTGCCAGAGCACTTGGTTTCCATGGGAGCTGGAAATGGCTTGGGCGCTGAACTTGTCTCTGGATGTGGACTTCTTAGTGCCTTGAGTGAGGATCCACATGGTTGTTTTGTGTGGGTGTTCAACATGCCTGTTGTTTCATCATCCTGGGCTCAATGGGTATTGGACAAGATGGGTCCCAAGTCGGTTTCCGGGATATCTGGTAGGAAAGCTGATTTTATGTGAAGTTCCTGAGGCAGGTGGAGTCGTTTTGGTACTGTAAGTGTTGTGCTGCTCCTTCGGCAATTTGCCATTCACCAACACACTGTGATCCCTAGGTGTCACATCCACTTTCAGACATATGTGCAGTCAGAGCACTTGGTTTCCATGGTAGCTGGAAATGGCTTGGGCGCTGAACTTGTTTCTGGATGTGGACTTCTTAGCGCCTTGAGTCAGGATCCACATGGTTGTTTTGTGTGGATGTTCAACATGCCTGTTTTCATCCTCCTGTTCTCAATGGGCATTGGACGAGATGGAACTCAAGTTGGTTTCCGTGACATCTGCTAGGTAAGCTGATGGTATGTGAAGTTCCTGAGGCAGGTGGAGTTGTTTTGGACTGGAAGAGCTGTGCTGCTCCTTCGGCAAGTTGCCATTCACCAACACACAGAGATCCCTGGGTGTCACATCCTCTTTCAGACATATGTGCTGCCAGAGCACTTGGTTTCCATGGTAGCTGGAAATGGCTTGGGCGCTGAACTTGTCTCTGGATGTGGACTTCTTAGCGCCTTGAGTGAGGATCCAGATGGTTGTTTTGTGTGGATGTTCAACATGCCTGGTTTCATCCTCCGGTTCTCGACGGGTATTGGACGAGATGGGACATAACTCGATTTCCGGGACATCTGGTAGGAAAGCTGATGGTATGTGAAGTTGCTGAGGCAGGTGGAGTCGTTTTGGGACTGGAAGACCTATCCTGCTCCTTCGGCAAGTTGCCATTCAGCAACACACTGAGATCCCTAGGTGTCACATCCTCTTTCAGACATATGTGCTGCCAGAGCACTTGGTTTCCATGGTAGCTGGAAATGGCTTGGGCGCTGAACTTGTCTCTGGGTGTGGACTTCTTAGCGCCTTGAGTCAGGATCCACATGGTTGTTTTGTGTGGGTGTTCCACATGGCAAATTTCATCATTCTGGGCTCAATGGGCATTGGACAAGATGGGACAGAACTCGGTTTCCGGGACATCTGGTAGGAAAGCTGATGGTATGTGAAGTTCCTGAGGCAGGTGGAGTCGTTTTGGCACTGGAAGAGCCGTTCTGCTCCTTCGTCAAGTTGCCATTCACCAACACACTGAGATCCCTAGGTGTCACATCCACTTTCAGACATATGTGCTGCCAGAGCACTTGGTTTCCATGGGAGCTGGAAATGGCTTGGGCGCTGAACTTGTCTCTGGATGTGGATTTCTTAGCGCCTTAAGTGAGGATCCACATGGTTGTTTTGTGTGGGGTGGGTGTTCATCATGCCTGATTTCATCATCCTGGCTCAATGGGTATTGTACAACATGGGACCCAAGTGGGTTTCCGGGACATCTGCTAGGAAAGCTGATGGTATGTGAAGTTCCTGAGGCAGGTGGAGTCGGTTTGGTACTGGAAGACATGTGCTGCTCCTTCGGCAAGTTAACGTTCACCAACACACTGAGAACCCTAGGTGTCACATCCAATTTCAGACATATGTGCTGCCAGAGCACTTGGTTTCCATGGTAGCTGGAAATGGCTTGGGAGCTGAACTTGTCTCTGGATGTGGACTTCTTAGCGCCTTGAGTCAGGATCCACATGGTTGTTTTGTGTGGGTGTTCAACATGCCTGGTTTCATCCTCCTGGCCTCAACGGGCATTGGAAAAGATGGAACCCAAGTGGGTTTCCGTGACATCTGGTAGGAAAGCTGGTGGCATGTGAAGTTCCTGAGGCAGGTGGAGTCGTTTTGGCGCTGGAAGACATGTGCTGCACCTTCGGCAAGGTGCCGTTCACCAACACACTGAGAACCCTAGGTGTCACATCCTCTTTCAGACATATGTGCTGCCAGAGCACTTGGTTTCCATGGTAGCTGGAAATGGCTTGGGCGCTGAACTTGTCTCTGGATGTGGACTTCTTAGCGCCTTGATTCCGGATCCCAATGTTTGTTTTGTGTGGGCGTTCAACATGCCTGGTTGTATCATCTTGGGCTCAATGGGCATTGGACAAGATGGGACTCAACTCGGTTTCCCGGACATCTGCTAGGAAAGCTGATTTTATGTGAAGTTCCTGAGGCAGGTGGAGTATTTTGGCACTGGAAGAGCTGTGCTGCTCCTTCGGCAAGTTGCCATTCACCAACACATTGAGATCCCTAGGTGTCACATCCACTTTCAGACATATGTGCTGCCAGAGCACTTGGTTTCCATGGGAGCTGGAAATGGCTTGGGCGCTGAACTTGTCTCTGGATGTGGACTTCTTAGTGCCTTGAGTGAGGATCCACATGGTTGTTTTGTGTGGGTGTTCAACATGCCTGGTTGTTTCATCATCCTGGGCTCAATGGGTATTGGACAAGATGGGTCCCAAGTCGGTTTCCGGGATATCTGGTAGGAAAGCTGATTTTATGTGAAGTTCCTGAGGCAGGTGGAGTCGTTTTGGTACTGTAAGTGTTGTGCTGCTCCTTCGGCAATTTGCCATTCACCAACACACTGTGATCCCTAGGTGTCACATCCACTTTCAGACATATGTGCAGTCAGAGCACTTGGTTTCCATGGTAGCTGGAAATGGCTTGGGCGCTGAACTTGTCTCTGGATGTGGACTTCTTAGCGCCTTGAGTCAGGATCCACATGGTTGTTTTGTGTGGATGTTCAACATGCCTGTTTTCATCCTCCTGTTCTCAATGGGCATTGGACGAGATGGAACTCAAGTTGGTTTCCGTGACATCTGCTAGGTAAGCTGATGGTATGTGAAGTTCCTGAGGCAGGTGGAGTTGTTTTGGACTGGAAGAGCTGTGCTGCTCCTTCGGCAAGTTGCCATTCACCAACACACAGAGATCCCTGGGTGTCACATCCTCTTTCAGACATATGTGCTGCCAGAGCACTTGGTTTCCATGGTAGCTGGAAATGGCTTGGGCGCTGAACTTGTCTCTGGATGTGGACTTCTTAGCGCCTTGAGTGAGGATCCAGATGGTTGTTTTGTGTGGATGTTCAACATGCCTGGTTTCATCCTCCGGTTCTCAACGGGTATTGGACGAGATGGGACATAACTCGATTTCCGGGACATCTGGTAGGAAAGCTGATGGTATGTGAAGTTGCTGAGGCAGGTGGAGTCGTTTTGGGACTGGAAGACCTATCCTGCTCCTTCGGCAAGTTGCCATTCAGCAACACACTGAGATCCCTAGGTGTCACATCCTCTTTCAGACATATGTGCTGCCAGAGCACTTGGTTTCCATGGTAGCTGGAAATGGCTTGGGCGCTGAACTTGTCTCTGGATGTGGAGATCTCAGCGCCTTGAGTGAGGATCCACATGGTTGTTTTGTGTGGGTGTTCCACATGGCAAATTTCATCATTCTGGGCTCAATGGGCATTGGACAAGATGGGACAGAACTCGGTTTCCGGGACATCTGTTAGGAAAGCTGATGGTATGTGAAGTTCCTGAGGCAGGTGGAGTCGTTTTGGCACTGGAAGAGCTGTGCTGCTCCTTCGTCAAGTTGCCATTCACCAACACACTGAGATCCCTAGGTGTCACATCCACTTTCAGACATATGTGCTGCCAGAGCACTTGGTTTCCATGGTAGCTGGAAATGGCTTGGGCGCTGAACTTGTCTCTGGATGTGGATTTCTTAGCGCCTTAAGTGAGGATCCACATGGTTGTTTTGTGTGGGGTGGGTGTTCATCATGCCTGATTTCATTATCCTGGGCTCAATGGGTATTGTACAACATGGGACCCAAGTGGGTTTCCGGGACATCTGCTAGGAAAGCTGATGGTATGTGAAGTTCCTGAGGCAGGTGGAGTCGTTTTGGCACTGGAAGACATGTGCTGCTCCTTCGGCAAGTTGCCGTTCACCAACACACTGAGAACCCTAGGTGTCACATCCTCTTTCAGACATATGTGCTGCCAGAGCACTTGGTTTCCATGGTAGCTGGAAATGGCTTGGGCGCTGAACTTGTCTCTGGATGTGGACTTCTTAGCGCCTTGATTCCGGATCCCAATGGTTGTTTTGTGTGGGCGTTCAACATGCCTGGTTGTATCATCTTGGGCTCAATGGGCATTGGACAAGATGGGACTCAACTCGGTTTCCCGGACATCTGCTAGGAAAGCTGATTTTATGTGAAGTTCCTGAGGCAGGTGGAGTATTTTGGCACTGGAAGAGCTGTGCTGCTCCTTCGGCAATTTGCCATTCACCAACACATTGAGATCCCTAGGTGTCACATCCACTTTCAGACATATGTGCTGCCAGAGCACTTGGTTTCCATGGTAGCTGGAAATGGCTTGGGCGCTGAACTTGTCTCTGGATGTGGACTTCTTAGTGCCTTGAGTGAGTATCCACATGGTTGTTTTGTGTGGGTGTTCAACATGCCTGGTTGTTTCATCATCCTGGGCTCAATGGGTATTGGACAAGATGGGTCCCAAGTCGGTTTCCGGGATATCTGGTAGGAAAGCTGATGGTATGTGAAGTTCCTGAGGCAGGTGGAGTCGTTTTGGTACTGTAAGTGTTGTGCTGCTCCTTCGGCAATTTGCCATTCACCAACACACTGAGATCCCTAGGTGTCACATCCACTTTCAGACATATGTGCAGTCAGAGCACTTGGTTTCCATGGTAGCTGGAAATGGCTTGGGCGCTGAACTTGTCTCTGGATGTGGACTTCTTAGCGCCTTGAGTCAGGATCCACATGGTTGTTTTGTGTGGATGTTCAACATGCCTGTTTTCATCCTCCTGTTCTCAATGGGCATTGGACGAGATGGAACTCAAGTTGGTTTCCGTGACATCTGCTAGGTAAGCTGATGGTATGTGAAGTTCCTGAGGCAGGTGGAGTTGTTTTGGACTGGAAGAGCTGTGCTGCTCCTTCGGCAAGTTGCCATTCACCAACACACAGAGATCCCTGGGTGTCACATCCTCTTTCAGACATATGTGCTGCCAGAGCACTTGGTTTCCATGGTAGCTGGAAATGGCTTGGGCGCTGAACTTGTCTCTGGATGTGGACTTCTTAGCGCCTTGAGTGAGGATCCAGATGGTTGTTTTGTGTGGATGTTCAACATGCCTGGTTTCATCCTCCGGTTCTCAACGGGTATTGGACGAGATGGGACATAACTCGATTTCCGGGACATCTGGTAAGAAAGCTGATGGTATGTGAAGTTCCTGAGGCAGGTGGAGTCGTTTTGGGACTGGAAGAGCTGTGCTGCTCCTTCGGCAAGTTGCCATTCAGCACACTGAGATCCCTAGGTGTCACATCCTCTTTCAGACATATGTGCTGCCAGAGCACTTGGTTTCCATGGTAGCTGGAAATGGCTTGGGCGCTGAACTTGTCTCTGGATGTGGAGATCTCAGCGCCTTGAGTGAGGATCCACATGGTTGTTTTGTGTGGGTGTTCCACATGGCAAATTTCATCATTCTGGGCTCAATGGGCATTGGACAAGATGGGACAGAACTCGGTTTCCGGGACATCTGGTAGGAAAGCTGATGGTATGTGAAGTTCCTGAGGCAGGTGGAGTCGTTTTGGCACTGGAAGAGCTGTGCTGCTCCTTCAGCAAGTTGCCATTCACCAACACACTGAGATCCCTAGGTGTCACATCCACTTTCAGACATATGTGCTGCCAGAGCACTTGGTTTCCATGGTAGCTGGAAATGGCTTGGGCGCTGAACTTGTCTCTGGATGTGGATTTCTTAGCGCTTTAAGTGAGGATCCACATGGTTGTTTTGTGTCGGGTGGGTGTTCATCATGCCTGATTTCATCATCCTGGGCTCAACGGGCATTGTACAACATGGGACCCAAGTGGGTTTCCGGGACATCTGCTAGGAAAGCTGATGGTATGTGAAGTTCCTGAGGCAGGTGGAGTCGGTTTGGTACTGGAAGACATGTGCTGCTCCTTCGGCAAGTTGCCGTTCACCAACACACTGAGAACCCTAGGTGTCACATCCAATTTCAGACATATGTGCTGCCAGAGCACTTGGTTTCCATGGTAGCTGGAAATGGCTTGGGCGCTGAACTTGTCTCTGGATGTGGACTTCTTAGCGCCTTGAGTCAGGATCCACATGGTTGTTTTGTGTGGGTGTTCAACATGCCTGGTTTCATCCTCCTGGCCTCAACGGGCATTGGAAAAGATGGAACCCAAGTGGGTTTCCGGGACATCTGGTAGGAAAGCTGATGGTATGTGAAGTTCCTGAGGCAGGTGGAGTCGTTTTGGCACTGGAAGACATGTGCTGCTCCTTCGGCAAGTTGCCGTTCACCAACACACTGAGAACCCTAGGTGTCACATCCTCTTTCAGACATATGTGCTGCCAGAGCACTTGGTTTCCATGGTAGCTGGAAATGGCTTGGGCGCTGAACTTGTCTCTGGATGTGGACTTCTTAGTGTCTTGAGTGAGGATATACATGGTTGTTTTGTGTGCGTGTTCATCATGCCTGATTTCATCATCCTCTGCTCAATGGGCATTGGAAGAGATGGGACAGAACTGGGTATCCGGGACATCTGCTAGGAAAGCTGATTTTATGTGAAGTTCCTGAGGCAGGTGGAGTATTTTGGCACTGGAAGACCTGTGCTGCTCCTTCGGCAAGTTGCCATTCACCAACACACTGAGAATCCTGGGTGTCACATCCTCTTTCAGACATATGTGCTGCCAGAGCACTTGGTTTCCATGGTAGCTGGAAATGGCTTGGGCGCTGAACTTGTCTCAGGACATGGATCTTAGCTCCAGGGTGAGGATCCACATGGTTGTTTTGTGTGGGTGTTCAACATGGCTAATTTCATCTTCCTGGGCTCAATGGGCATTGCACAAGATAGGACCGAACTCTTCTCCGGGACATCTGCTAGGTAAGCTGTTGGTATGAGAAGTACCTGAGGCAGGTGGAGTCGTTTTGGCACTGGAAGAGCTGTGCTGCTCTTTCGGCAAGTTGCCATTCACCAACACACAAAGATCCCTGGGTGTCACATCCACTTTCAGACATATGTGCTGCCAGAGCACTTGGTTTCCATGGTACCTGGAAATGGCTTGGGCGCTGAACTTGTCTCTGGATGTGGACTTCTTAGCGCCTTGAGTGAGGATCCAGATGGTTGTTTTGTGTGGATGTTCAACATGCCTGGTTTCATCCTCCGGTTCTCAACGGGTATTGGACGAGATGGGACATAACTCGATTTCCGGGACATCTGGTAGGAAAGCTGATGGTATGTGAAGTTGCTGAGGCAGGTGGAGTATTTTTGGCGCTGGAAGAGCTGTGCTGCTCCTTCGGCAAGGTGCCATTCACCAACACACTGAGATCCCTAGGTGTCACATCCACTTTCAGACATATGTGCTGCCAGAGCACTTGGTTTCCATGGTAGCTGGAAATGGCTTGGGCGCTGAACTTGTCTCTGGATGTGGAGATCTCAGCGCCTTGAGTGAGGATCCACATGGTTGTTTTGTGTGGGTGTTCCACATGGCAAATTTCATCATTCTGGGCTCAATGGGCATTGGACAAGATGGGACAGAACTCGGTTTCCGGGACATCTGGTAGGAAAGCTGATGGTATGTGAAGTTCCTGAGGCAGGTGGAGTCATTTTGGCACTGGAAGACCTGTCCTGCTCCTTCGGTAAGGTGCCATTCACCAACACACTGAGAACCCTAGGTGTCACATCCTCTTTCAGACATATGTGCTGCCAGAGCACTTGGTTTCCATGGTAGCTGGAAATGGCTTGGGCGCTGAACTTGTCTCTGGATGTGGAGTTCTCAGCGCCTTGAGTGAGGATCCAGATGGTTGTTTTGTGTGGGTGTTCAACATGCCTTGTTGTTTCATCATCCTGGGCTCAATGGGTATTGGACAAGATGGGTCCCAAGTCGGTTTCCGGGATATCTGGTAGGAAAGCTGATGGTATGTGAAGATCCTGAGGCAGGTGGAGTCGTTTTGGCACTGGAAGTACTGTGCTGCTCCTTCGGCAATTTGCCATTCACCAACACACTGAGATCCCTAGGTGTCACATCCTCTTTCAGACATATGTTCTGCCCGAGCACTTGGTTTCCATGGTAGCTGGAAATGGCTTGGGCGCTGAACTTGTCTCTGAATGTGGAGATCTCAGCGCCTTGAGTCAGGATCCACATGGTTGTTTTGCGTGGGTGTTCAACGTTGCTAATTTAATCATCCTGGGCTCTATCTGCATTGGACGATTTGGCCACCAACTGGGTTTCCGGGACATCTGGTAGGAAAGCTGATGGTATGTGAAGTTCCTGAGGCAGGTGGAGTCGTTTTGGCACTGGAAGACCTGTGCTGCTCCTTCGGCAAGTTGCCATTCACCAACACACTGAGATCCCTAGGTGTCACATCCACTTTCAGACATATGTGCTGCCAGAGCACTTGGTTTCCATGGTAGCTGGAAATGGCTTGGGCGTTGAACTTGTCTCTGGATGTGGACTTCTTAGTGCCTTGAGTGAGGATATACATGGTTGTTTTGTGTGCGTGTTCATCATGCCTGATTTCATCATCCTCTGCTCAATGGGCATTGGAAGAGATGGGACAGAACTCGGTATCCGGGACTTCTGCTAGGAAAGCTGATGGTATGTGAAGTTCCTGAGGCAGGTGGAGACGTTTTGGCACTGGAAGAGCTGTGCTGCTCCTTCAGCAAGTTGCCATTCACCAACACACTGAGATCCCTAGGTGTCACATCCTCTTTCAGACATATGTACTGCCAGAGCACTTGGTTTCCATGGTAGCTGGAAATGGCTTGTGCGCTGAACTTGTCTCTGGATGTGGAGATCTCAGCGCATTGAGTGAGGATCCACATGGTTGTTTTGCGTGGGTGTTCAACGTTGCTAATTTAATCATCCTGGGCTCTATCTGCATTGGACGATTTGGCCACCAACTGGGTTTCCGGGACATCTGGTAGGAAAGCTGATGGTATGTGAAGTTCCTGAGGCAGGTGGAGTATTTTGGCACTGGAATACCTGTCCTGCTCCTTCGGCAAGGTGCCATTCACCAACACACTGAGAACCCTAGGTGTCACATCCTCTTTCAGACACATGTGCTGCCAGAGCACTTCGTTTCCATGGTAGCTGGAAATGGCTTGGGCGCTGAACTTGTCTCTGGATGTGGACTTCTTAGCGCCTTCAGTCAGGATCCACATGGTTGTTTTCTGTGGTGTGGGTGTTCAACATGCCTGGTTTCATCATCCTGGGCTCAATGGGCATTGGACAAGATGGGACAGAACTCGGTTTCCGGGACATCTGGTCGGAAAGCTGATGGTATGTGAAGTTCCTGAGGCAGGTGGAGTCGTTTTGGGACTGGAAGAGCTGTGCTGCTCCTTCGTCAAGTTGCCATTCACCAACACACTGAGATCCCTAGGTGTCACATCCTCTTTCAGACATATGTGCTGCCAGAGCACTTGGTTTCCATGGGAGCTGGAAATGGCTTGGGCGCTGAACTTGTCTCTGGATGTGGAGTTCTCAGCGCCTTGAGTGAGTATCCACATGGTTGTTTTGTGTGGGTGTTCAACATGCCTGATTTCATCATCCTGGGCTCAATGGGCATTGGACGAGATGGAACTCAAGGTGGGTTTCCGGGACATCTGGTAGGAAAGCTGATAGTATGTGAAGTTCCTGAGGCAGGTGGAGTCGTTTTGGCACTGGAAGACCTATGCTGCTCCTTCAGCAAGTTGCCATTCACCAACACACTGAGATCCCTAGGTGTCACATCCACTTTCAGACATATGTGCTGCCAGAGCACTTGGTTTCCAAGGTAGCTGGAAATGGCTTGGGCGCTGAACTTGTCTCTGGATGTGGACTTCTTAGTGCCTTGAGTCAGGATCCAGATGGTTGTTTTGTGTGGGTGTTCAACATGCCTGGTTATTCCATCATCCTGGGCTCAATGGGCATTGGACAAGATGGGACCCACGGCGTTTTCCATGACATCTGCTAGGAAAGCTGATGGTATGTGAAGTTCCTGAGGCAGGTGGAGTCGTTTTGGCACTGGAAGAGCTGTGCTGCTCCTTCGGCAAGTTGCCATTCACCAACACACTGAGATCTCTGGGTGTCACATCCTCTTTCAGGCATATGTGCTGCCAGAGCACTTGGTTTCCATGGTAGCTGGAAATGGCTTGGGCGCTGAACTTGTCTCTGGATGGGGAGTTCTCAACGCCTTCAGTCAGGATCCACATGGTTGTTTTGTGTGGGTGTTCAACATGGCAAACTTCATCATCCTGGGCTCAATGGGCATTGGAGGAGATGGGTACCCAAGTGGGTTTCCGGGACATCTGGTAAGAAAGCTGATGGTATGTGAAGTTCCTGAGGCAGGTGGAGTCGTTTTGGCACTGGAAGAGCTGTGCTGCTATTTGGCAAGTTGCCATTCACCAACACACTGAGATCCCTAGGTGTCACATCCACTTTCAGACATATGTGCTGCCAGAGCACTTGGTTTCCGTGGGAGCTGGAAATGGCTTGGGCGCTGAACTTGTCTCTGGATGTGGACTTCTTAGTGCCTTGAGTGCGGATCCAGATGGTTGTTTTTTGTAGGTGTTCAACATGCCTAGTGTTTCATCATCCTGAGCTAAATGGGCATTGGACAAGATGGGACCCAACTGGGTTTCCGGGACATCTGGTTGGAAAGCTGATGGTATGTGAAGTTCCTGAGGCAGGTGGAGTCGTTTTAGCACTGGAATACCTGTCCTGCTCCTTCGGCAAGTTGCCATTCACCAACACACTGAGATCCCTAGGTGTCACATCCACTTTCAGACATATGTGCTGCCAGAGCACTTGGTTTCCATGGGAGCTGGAAATGGCTTGGGCGCTGAACTTGTCTCTGGATGGGGAGTTCTCAACGCCTTAAGTCAGGATCCACCATGGTTGTTTTGTGTGGGTGTTCAACATGGCAAATTTCATCATCCTGGGCTCAATGGGCATTGGACAAGATTGGTACCCAAGTGCGTTTCCAGGACATCTGCTAGGAAAGCTGATGGTATGTGAAGTTCCTGAGGCAGGTGGAGTCATTTTGGCACTGGAAGAACTGTGCTGCTCCTTCGGCAAGTTGCCATTCACCAACACACTGAGAACCCTAGGTGTCACATCCACTTTCAGACATATGTGCTGCCAGAGCACTTGGTTTCCATGGTAGCTGGAAATGGCTTGGGCGCTGAACTTGTCTCTGGATGTGGACTTCTTAGTGCCTTGAATCAGGATGCACATGGTTGTTTTGTGTCGGTGTTCAACATGCCTAATTTCATCATCCTGGGCTCAATGGGCATTGGACAATTTGGGACAGAACTCAATTTCCGGGACATCTGCTAGGAAAGCTGATGGTATGTGAAGTTCCTGAGGCAGGTGTAGTTGTTTTCTCACTGGAAGAGCTGTGCTGCTCCTTCGGCAATTTGTCGTTCACCAACGCACTGAGATCTCTAGGTGTCACATCCACTTTCAGACATATGTGCTGCCAGAGCACTTGGTTTCCATGGTAGCTGGAAATGGCTTGGGCGCTGAACTTGTCTCTGGATGTGGAGATCTCAGCGCCTTGAGTGAGGATGCACATGGTTGTTTTGTGTGGCTGTTCAACATGGAAAATTTCATCATTCTGGGCTCAATGGGCATTGGACGAGATGGGTACCCAAGTGGGTTTCCGGGTCATCTGGTAGGAAAGCTGATGGTATGTGAAGTTCCTCAGGCTGGTGGAGTCATATTGGCAATGCAAGAGCTGTGCTGCTCCTTCGGCCAGTTGCCATTCACCAACACACTGAGATCCCTGGGTGTCACATCCTCTTTCAGACATATGTGCTGTCAGAGCACTTGGTTTCCATGGTAGCTGGAAATGGCTTGGGCGCTGAACTTGTCTCTGGACATGGACTTCTTAGCTCCAGGGTGAGGATCCACATGGTTGTTTTGTGTGGGTGTTCAACATGGCTAATTTCATCTTCCTGGCTCAATGGGCATTGCACAAGATAGGACCCAACTCTTCTCCGGGACATCTGCTAGGTAAGCTGATGGTATGTGAAGTTCCTGAGGCAGGTGGAGTCGTTTTGGCACTGGAAGAGCTGTGCTGCTCTTTCGGCAAGTTGCCATTCACCAACACACTGAGAACCCTAGGTGTAACATCCGCTTTCAGACATATGTGCTGCCAGAGCACTTGGTTTCCAAGGTAGCTGGAAATGGCTTGGGCGCTGAACTTGTCTCTGGATGTGGACTTCTTAGCGCCTTGAGTCAGGATCCACATGGTTGTTTTGTGTGGGTGTTCAACATGCCTGGTTTTATCATCTTGGGCTCAATGGGCATTGGACAAGATGGGACTCAACTCGGTTTCCGGGACATCTGGTAGGAAAGCTGATGGTATGTGAAGTTCCTGAGGCAGGTGGAGTCATTTTAGCACTGGAAGACCTGTCCTGCTCCTTCGACAAGGTGCCATTCACCAACACACTGAGAACCCTATGTGTCACATCCTCTTTCAGACATATGTGCTGCCAGAGCACTTGGTTTAAATGGTAGCTGGAAATGGCTTGGGCGCTGAACTTGTCTCTGGAAAGGGACTTCTTAGCGCCTTGAGTCAGGTTCTACATGGTTGTTTTGTGTGGGTGGGTGTTCAACATGCCTGGTTGTATCATCATCCTGGGCTCAATGGGCATTGTACGAGATGGGCCCAACTGGGTTTCCGGGACATCTGGTAGGAAAGCTGATGGTATGTGAAGTTCCTGAGGCAGGTGGAGTCGTTTTGGCACTGGAAGAGCTGTGCTGCTCCTTCGGCAAGTTGCCATTCACCAACACACTGAGATCCCTGGGTGTCACATCCTCTTTCAGACATATGTGCTGCCAGAGCACTTGGTTTCCATGGTAGCTGGAAATGGCTTGGGCGCTGAACTTGTCTCTGGATGTGGACTTCTTAGCGCCTTGAGTCAGGATCTACATGGTTGTTTTGTGTGGGTGTTCAACATGCATGATTTCATCATCCTGGGCTCAACGGGCATTGGACGAATTGAACCCAACTGGGTTTCCGTGACATCTGCTAGGTAAGCTGATGGTATGTGAAGTTCCTGAGGCAGGTGGAGTCGTTTTGGTACTGGAAGTGTTGTGCTGCTCCTTCGGCAAGTTGCCATTCACCAACACACTGAGATCCCTAGGTGTCACATCCACTTTCAGACATATGTGCAACCAGAGCACTTGGTTTCCATGGTAGCTGGAAATGGCTTGGGCGCTGAACTTGTCTCTGGATGTTGAGTTCTCAGCGCCTTGAGTGAGGATCCACATGGTTGTTTTGTGTGGATGTTCAACATGCTTGATTTCATCATCCTGGGCTCAATGGGCATTGGACGAGATGGGCACCCAAGTGGGTTTCCAGGACATCTGCTAGGAAAGCTTATGGTATGTGAAGTTCCTGAGGCATGTGGAGTCGTTTTGGGAGTGGAAGACCTGTCCTGCTCATTCAGCAAGTTGCCATTCACTAACACATTGAGATCCCTAGGTGTCACAATCACTTTCAGACATATGTGCTGCCAGAGCACTTGGTTTCCATGGTAGCTGGAAATGGCTTGGGCGCTGAACTTGTCTCTGGATGTGGACTTCTTAGCGCCTTGAGTGAGGATCCACATGGTTGTTCTGTGTGGTGTGGGTGTTCAAAATTCCTGGTTTCATCATCCTGGGCTCAATGGGCATTGGAAGAGATGGGACCCAAGACGGTTTCCGGGACATCTGGTAGGAAAGCTGATGGTATGTGAAGTTCCTGAGGCAGGTGGAGTCATTTTGGGACTGGAAGAGCTGTGCTGCTCCTTCGGCAAGTTGCCATTCACCAACACACTGAGATCCCTAGGTGTCACATCCACTTTCAGACATATGTGCTGCCAGAGCACTTGGTTTCCATGGTAGCTGGAAATGGCTTGGGCGCTGAACTTGTCTCTGGATGTGGACTTCTTAGTGCTTTGAGTGCGGATCCAGATGGTTGTTTTGTGTGGGTGTTCAACATTCCTGGTTGTTCATAATCCTGAGCTCAATGGGCATTGGACCAGATGGGTCCCAAGTCGGTTTCCGGGACATCTGGTAGGAAAGCTGATGTTATGTGAAGTTCCTGAGGCAGGTGGAGTCGATTTGGTACGGGAAGAGCTGTGCTGCTCCTTCGGCAAGTTGCCATTCACCAACACACTGAGATCCCTAGGTGTCACATCCTCTTTCAGACATATGTGCTGCCAGAGCACTTGGTTTCCATGGTAGCTGGAAATGGCTTGGGCGCTGAACTTGTCTCTGGATGTGGACTTCTTAGCGCCTTGAGTCAGGATCCACATGGTTGTTTTGTGTGGGTGTTCAACATAGCTAATTTCATCCTCCTGGGCTCAATGGGCATTGGACAAGATGAGTACCCAAGTGGGTTTCCGGGTAATCTGCTAGGAAAGCTGATGGTATGTGAAGTTCCTGAGGCAGGTGGAGTCATATTGGCACTGGAAGACCTGTCCTGCTCCTTCAGCTAGTTGCCATTCACCAACACACTGAGATCCCTAGGTGTCACATCCACTTTCAGACATATGTGCTGCCAGAGCACTTGGTTTCCATGGTAGCTGGAAATGGCTTGGGCGCTGAACTTGTCTCTGGATGTGGACTTCTTAATGCCATGAGTCAGGATCCACATGGTTGTTTTGTGTGGTGTGGGTGTTCAACATGCTTGATTTCATCATCCTGGGCTCAATGGGCATTGGACAAGATGGGACCCAAGTCGGTTTCCGGGACATCTGGTAGGAAAACTGATGGTATGTGAAGTTCCTGAGGCTGGTGGAGTCGTTTTGGCACTGGAAGACCTGTGCTGCTCCTTCGGCAAGTTGCCGTTCACCAACACACTGAGATCCCTTGGTGTCACATCCACTTTCAGACATATGTGCTGCCAGAGCACTTGGTTTCCATGGTAGCTGGAAATGGCTTGGGCGCTGAACTTGTCTCTGGATGTGGACTTTTTAGCGCCTTGAGTGAGGATCCACATGGTTGTTTTGTGTGGGTTGGGTGTTCAACATGCCTGGTTGTATCATCATCCTGGGCTCAATGGGCATTGGACAAGTTGGGACTCAACTCGGTTTCCGGGACATCTGCTAGGAAAGCTGATGGTATGTGAAGTTCCTGAGGCAGGTGGAGTCGTTTTGCACAGGAAGACCTATGCTGCTCCTTCGGCAAGTTGCCATTCACCAACACACTGAGATCCCTAGTTGTCACATCCACTTTCAGACATATGTGCTGCCAGAGCACTTGGTTTCCATGGTAGCTGGAAATGGCTTGGGCGCTGAACTTGTCTCTGGATGTGGAATTCTTAGCGCCTTGAGTGAGGATCCACATGGTTGTTTGGCGTGGGTGTTCAACATGCCTGGTTGTATAATCTTGGGCTCAATGGGCATTGGACAAAATGGGACCCAAGACGGTTTCCGGGACATCTGGTAGGAAAGCTGATGTTATGTGAAGTTCCTGAGGCAGGTGGAGTCGTTTTGGCACTGGAAGAGCTGTGCTGCTCCTTCAGCAAGTTGCCATTCACCAACACACTGAGATCCCTAGGTGTCACATCCACTTTCAGACATATGTGCTGCCAGAGCACTTGGTTTAAATGGTAGCTGGAAATGGCTTGGGCGCTGAACTTGTCTCTGGATGTGGACTTCTTAGTCCCTTGAGTCAGGATGTACATGGTTGTTTTGTGTGCTTGTTCATCATGCTTGATTTCATCATCCTCTGCTCAATGGGCATTGGAAGAGATGGGACATAACTCGGTATCCGGGACATCTGCTAGGAAAGCTGATGGTATGTGAAGTTCCTGAGGCAGGTGGAGTTGTTTTGGCAATGGAAGACTTGTCCTGCTCCTTCGGCAAGGTGCCATTCACCAACACACTGAGAACCCTGGGTGTCACATCCACTTTCAGACATATGTGCTGCCAGAGCACTTAGTTTCCATGGTAGCTGGAAATGGCTTGGGCGCTGAACTTGTCTCTGGATGTGGAATTCTTAGCGCCTTGAGAGAGGATCCACATGGTTGTTTGGCGTGGGTGTTCAACATGCCTGGTTGTATAATCTTGGGCTCAATGGGCATTGGACAAAATGGGACCCAAGACGGTTTCCGGGACATCTGCTAGGATAGCTGATGGTATGTGAAGTTCCTGAGGCAGGTGGAGTCGTTTTGGCACTGGAAGAGCTGTGCTGCTCCTTCAGCAAGTTGCCATTCACCAACACACTGAGATCCCTAGGTGTCACATCCTCTTTCAGACATATGTGCTGCCAGAGCACTTGGTTTAAATGGTAGCTGGAAATGGCTTGGGCGCTGAACTTGTCTCTGGATGTGGACTTCTTAGTCCCTTGAGTCAGGATCTACATGGTTGTTTTGTGTGCTTGTTCATCATGCCTGATTTCATCATCCTCTGCTCAATGGGCATTGGAAGAGATGGGACATAACTCGGTATCCGGGACATCTGCTAGGAAAGCTGATGGTATGTGAAGTTCCTGAGGCAGGTGGAGTTGTTTTGGCAATGGAAGACTTGTCCTGCTCCTTCGGCAAGGTGCCATTCACCAACACACTGAGAACCCTGGGTGTCACATCCACTTTCAGACATATGTGCTGCCAGAGCACTTGGTTTCCATGGTAGCTGGAAATGGCTTGGGCGCTGAACTTGTCTCTGGACATGGACTTCTTAGCTCCAGGGTGAGGATCCACATGATTGTTTTGTGTGGGTGTTCAACATGGCTAATTTCATCTTCCTGGGCTCAATGGGCATTGCACAAGATAGGACCGAAGTCTTCTCCGTGACATCTGCTAGGTAAGCTGTTGGTATGAGAAGTACCTGAGGTAGGTGGAGTCGTTTTGGCACTGGAAGAGCTGTGCTGCTCTTTCGGCAAGTTGCCATTCACCAACACACAGAGATCCCTGGGTGTCACATCCACTTTCAGACATATGTGCTGCCAGAGCACTTGGTTTCCATGGTAGCTGGAAATGGCTTGGGCGCTGAACTTGTCTCTGGATGTGGACTTCTTAGCGCCTTCACTGAGGATCCAGATGGTTGTTTTGTGTGGATGTTCAACATGCCTGGTTTCATCCTCCGGTTCTCAACGAGTATTGGACGAGATGGGACATAACTCGATTTCCGGGACATCTGGTAGGAAAGCTGATGGTATGTGAAGTTGCTGAGGCAGGTGGAGTCGTTTTGGGACTGCAAGACCTGTCCTGCTCCTTCGGCAAGTTGGATTCAGCAACACACTGAGATCCCTAGGTGTCACATCCTCTTTCAGACATATGTGCTGCCAGAGCACTTGGTTTCCACGGTAGCTGAAAACGGCTTGGGCGCTGAACTTGTCTCTGGATGTGGACTTCTTAGCGCCTTGAGTCAGGATCCACATGGTTGTTTTGTGCGGGGTGGGTGTTCCACATGGTTGATTTCATCATCCTGGGCTCAATGGGCATTGCACAAGATGGGACAGAACTCGGTTTCCGGGACATCTGGTAGGAAAGCTGATGGTATGTGAAGTTCCTGAGGCAGGTGGAGTCGTTTTGGGACTGGAAGACCTGTGCTGCTCCTTCGGCAAGTTGCCATTCACCAACACACTGAGATCCCTAGGTGTCACATCCACTTTCAGACATATGTGCTGCCAGAGCACTTGGTTTCCATGGTAGCTGGAAATGGCTTGGGCGCTGAACTTGTCTCTGGATGTGGACTTCTTAGTGCCTGGATTGAGGATATACATGGTTGTTTTGTGTGCGTGTTCATCATGCCTGATTTCATCATCCTCTGCTCAATGGGCATTGGAAGAGATGGGACAGAACTCGGTATCCGGGACTTCTGCTAGGAAAGCTGATGGTATGTGAAGTTCCTGAGGCAGGTGGAGATGTTTTGGCACTGGAAGAGCTGTGCTGCTCCTTCAGCAAGTTGCCATTCACCAACACACTGAGATCCCTAGGTGTCACATCCTCTTTCAGACATATGTGCTGCCAGAGCACTTGGTTTCCATGGTAGCTGGAAATGGCTTGGGCGCTGAACTTGTCTCTGGATGTGGAGATCTCAGCGCCTTGAGTGAGGATCCACATGGTTGTTTTGCGTGGGTGTTCAACGTTGCTAATTTAATCATCCTGGGCTCTATCTGCATTGGACGATTTGGCCACCAACTGGGTTTCCGGGACATCTGGTAGGAAAGCTGATGGTATGTGAAGTTCCTGAGGCAGGTGGAGTCGTTTTGGGACTGGAAGAGCTGTGCTGCTCCTTCGGCAAGTTGCCATTCACCAACACACTGAGATCCCTAGGTGTCACATCCACTTTCAGACATATGTGCTGCCAGAGCACTTGGTTTCCATGGTAGCTGGAAATGGCTTAGGCGTTGAACTTGTCTCTGGATGTGGACTTCTTAGTGCCTTGAGTGAGGATATACATGGTTGTTTTGTGTGCGTGTTCATCATGCCTGATTTCATCATCCTCTGCTCAATGGGCATTGGAAGAGATGGGACAGAACTCGGTATCCGGGACTTCTGCTAGGAAAGCTGATGGTATGTGAAGTTCCTGAGGCAGGTGGAGACGTTTTGGCACTGGAAGAGCTGTGCTGCTCCTTCAGCAAGTTGCCATTCACCAACACACTGAGATCCCTAGGTGTCACATCCTCTTTCAGACATTTGTGCTGCCAGAGCACTTGGTTTCCATGGTAGCTGGAAATGGCTTGTGCGCTGAACATGTCTCTGGATGTGGAGATCTCAGCGCCTTGAGAGAGGATCCACATGGTTGTTTTGCGTGGGTGTTCAACGTTGCTAATTTAATCATCCTGGGCTCTATCTGCATTGGACGATTTGGCCACCAACTGGGTTTCCGGGACATCTGGTAGGAAAGCTGATGGTATGTGAAGTTCCTGAGGCAGGTGGAGTCATTTTGGCACTGGAATACCTGTCCTGCTCCTTCGGCAAGGTGCCATTCACCAACACACTGAGATCCCTAGGTGTCACATCCTCTTTCAGACACATGTGCTGCCAGAGCACTTCGTTTCCATGGTAGCTGGAAATGGCTTGGGCGCTGAACTTGTCTCTGGATGTGGACTTCTTAGCGCCTTGAGTCAGGATCCACATGGTTGTTTTCTGTGGTGTGGGTGTTCAACATGCCGGGTTTCATCATCCTCTGCTCAATGGGCATTGGACAAGATGGGACAGAACTCGGTTTCCGGGACATCTGGTCGGAAAGCTGATGGTATGTGAAGTTCCTGAGGCAGGTGGAGTCGTTTTGGGACTGGAAGAGCTGTGCTGCTCCTTCGTCAAGTTGCCATTCACCAACACACTGAGATCCCTAGGTGTCACATCCACTTTCAGACATATGTGCTGCCAGAGCACTTGGTTTCCATGGGAGCTGGAAATGGCTTGGGCGCTGAACTTGTCTCTGGATGTGGACTTCTTAGCGCCTTGAGTGAGGATCCACATGGTTGTTTTGTGTGTGTGTTCAGCATGCATGATTTCATCCTCCTGGGCTCAATGGGCATTGGACGAGATGGCACCCAAGTGGGTTTCCGGGACATCTGGTAGGAAAGCTGATGGCATGTGAAGTTCCTGAGGCAGGTGAAGTATTTTTGGCGCTGGAAGAGCTGTGCTGCTCCTTCTGCAAGGTGCCATTCACCAACACACTGAGATCCCTAGGTGTCACATCCTCTTTCAGACATATGTGCTGCCAGAGCACTTGGTTTCCATGGGAGCTGGAAATGGCTTGGGCGCTGAACTTGTCTCTGGATGTGGAGTTCTCAGCGCCTTGAGTGAGGATCCACATGGTTGTTTTGTGTGGGTGTTCAACATGCCTGATTTCATCATCCTGGGCTCAATGGGCATTGGACGAGATGGAACTCAAGTGGGTTTCCGGGACATCTGGTAGGAAAGCTGATAGTATGTGAAGTTCCTGAGGCAGGTGGAGTCGTTTTGGCACTGGAAGACCTGTGCTGCTCCTTCAGCAAGTTGCCATTCACCAACACACTGAGATCCCGAGGTGTCACATCCACTTTCAGACATATGTGCTGCCAGAGCACTTGGTTTCCATGGTAGCTGGAAATGGCTTGGGCGCTGAACTTGTCTCTGGATGTGGAGTTCTCAGCGCCTTGAGTGAGTATCCTCATGGTTGTTTTGTGGGGTTGTTCAACATGCCTGATTTCATCATCCTGGGCTCAATGGACATTGGACAAGACGGGACAGAACTCAATTTCCGGGACATCTGGTAGGAAAGCTGATGGTATGTGAAGTTCCTGAGGCAGGTGGAGACGTTTTGGCACTGGAAGAGCTGTGCTGCTCCTTCGGCAAGTTGCCATTCACCAACACACTGAGATCCCTAGGTGTTACATCCACTTTCAGACATATGTGCTGCCAGAGCACTTGGTTTCCATGGTAGCTGGAAATGGCTTGGGCGCTGAACTTGTCTCTGGATGTGGACTTCTTAGCGCCTTGAGTCAGGATCCACATGGTTGTTTTGTGTGGTGGGTGTTCAACATGCCTGATTTCATCCTCCTGGGCTCAATGAGCATTGGACGAGATGGGTACCCAACTCGGTTTCCGGGACATCTGGTAGGAAAGCTGATGGTATGTGAAGTTCCTGAGGCAGGTGGAGTCATTTTGGCACTGGAAGACATGTGCTGCTCCTTCGGCAAGTTGCCATTCACCAACACACTGAGATTCCTAGGTGTCACATCCACTTTCAGACATATGTGCAACCAGAGCACTTGGTTTCCAAGGTAGCTGGAAATGGCTTGGGCGCTGAACTTGTCTCTGGATGTGGACTTCTTAGTGCCTTGAGTCAGGATCCAGATGGTTGTTTTGTGTGGGTGTTCAACATGCCTGGTTATTCCATCATCCTGGGCTCAATGGGCATTGGACAAGATGGGACCCAAGGCGTTTTCCATGACATCTGCTAGGAAAGCTGATGGTATGTGAAGTTCCTGAGGCAGGTGGAGTCGTTTTGGCACTGGAAGAGCTGTGCTGCTCCTTCGGCAAGTTGCCATTCACCAACACACTGAGATTTCTGGGTGTGACATCCTCTTTCAGGCATATGTGCTGCCAGAGCACTTGGTTTCCATGGTAGCTGGAAATGGCTTGGGCGCTGAACTTGTCTCTGGATGGGGAGTTCTCAACGCCTTCAGTCAGGATCCACATGGTTGTTTTGTGTGGGTGTTCAACATGGCAAATTTCATCATCCTGGGCTCAATGGGCATTGGAGGAGATGGGTACCCAAGTGGGTTTCCGGGACATCTGGTAAGAAAGCTGATGGTATGTGAAGTTCCTGAGGCAGGTGGAGTCGTTTTGGGACTGGAAGACCTGTGCTGCTCCTTCGGCAAGTTGCCATTCACCAACACACTGAGATCCCTAGGTGTCACATCCACTTTCAGACATATGTGCTGCCAGAGCACTTGGTTTCCGTGGGAGCTGGAAATGGCTTGGGCGCTGAACTTGTCTCTGGATGTGGACTTCTTAGTGCCTTGAGTGCGGATCCAGATGGTTGTTTTTTGTAGGTGTTCAACATGCCTAGTGTTTCATCATCCTGAGCTCAATGGGCATTGGACAAGATGGGACCCAAGTGGGTTTCCGGGACATCTGGTTGGAAAGCTGATGGTATGTGAAGTTCCTGAGGCAGGTGGAGTCGTTTTAGCACTGGAATACCTGTCCTGCTCCTTCGGCAAGTTGCCATTCACCAACACACTGAGATCCCTAGGTGTCACATCCACTTTCAGACATATGTGCTGCCAGAGCACTTGGTTTCCATGGGAGCTGGAAATGGCTTGGGCGCTGAACTTGTCTCTGGATGGGGAGTTCTCAACGCCTTAAGTCAGGATCCACCATGGTTGTTTTGTGTGGGTGTTCAACATGGCAAATTTCATCATCCTGGGCTCAATGGGCATTGGAAAAGATTGGAACCCAAGTGCGTTTCCAGGACATCCTCTAGGAAAGCTGATGGTATGTGAAGTTCCTGAGGCAGGTGGAGTCATTTTGGCACTGGAAGAACTGTGCTGCTCCTTCGGCAAGTTGCCATTCACCAACACACTGAGAACCCTAGGTGTCACATCCACTTTCAGACATATGTGCTGCCAGAGCACTTGGTTTCCATGGTAGCTGGAAATGGCTTGGGCGCTGAACTTGTCTCTGGATGTGGACTTCTTAGTGCCTTGACTCAGGATGCACATGGTTGTTTTGTGTCGGTGTTCAACATGCCTAATTTCATCATCCTGGGCTCAATGGGCATTGGACAATTTGGGACAGAACTCAATTTCCGGGACATCTGCTAGGAAAGCTGATGGTATGTGAAGTTCCTGAGGCAGGTGTAGTTGTTTTCTCACTGGAAGAGCTGTGCTGCTCCTTCGGCAATTTGTCGTTCACCAACGCACTGAGATCCCTAGGTGTCACATCCACTTTCAGACATATGTGCTGCCAGAGCACTTGGTTTCCATGGTAGCTGGAAATGGCTTGGGCGCTGAACTTGTCTCTGGACATGGACTTCTTAGCTCCAGGGTGAGGATCCACATGGTTGTTTTGTGTGGGTGTTCAACATGGCTAATTTCATCTTCCTGGCTCAATGGGCATTGCACAAGATAGGACCCAACTCTTCTCCGGGACATCTGCTAGGTAAGCTGATGGTATGTGAAGTTCCTGAGGCAGGTGGAGTCGTTTTGGCACTGGAAGAGCTGTGCTGCTCTTTCGGCAAGTTGCCATTCACCAACACACTGAGAACCCTAGGTGTCACATCCGCTTTCAGACATATGTGCTGCCAGAGCACTTAGTTTCCAAGGTAGCTGGAAATGGCTTGGGCGCTGAACTTGTCTCTGGATGTCGACTTCTTAGCGCCTTGAGTCAGGATCCACATGGTTGTTTTGTGTGGATGTTCAACATGCCTGGTTTCATCCTCCTGTTCTCAACGGGTATTGGAGGAGATGGAACTCAAGTGGGTTTCCTTGATATCTGCTAGGTAAGCTGAAGGTATGTGAAGTTCCTGAGGCAGGTGGAGTCGTTTTGGGACTGGAAGAGCTGTGCTGCTCCTTCGGCAAGTTGCCATTCACCAACACACTGAGATCCCTAGGTGTCACATCCTCTTTCAGACATATGTGCTGCCAGAGCACTTGGTTTCCATGGTAGCTGGAAATGGCTTGGGCGCTGAACTGTCTCTGGAAAGGGACTTCTTAGCGCCTTGAGTGAGGATCCACATGGTTGTTTTGTGTGGGGTGGGTGTTCAACATGCCTGATTTCATCATCCTGGGCTCAATGGGCATTGGACAAGATGGGACCAAGACGCGGTTTCTGGGACATCTGCTAGGAAAGCTGATGGTATGTGAAGTTCCTGAGGCAGGTGGAATCGTTTTGGCACTGGAAGATCTATGAGGCTCCTTCGGCCAGTTGCCATTCACCAACACACTGAGACCCTGGGTGTCACATCCTCTTTCAGACATATGTGCTGCCAGAGCACTTGGTTTCCATGGTAGCTGGAAATGGCTTGGGCGCTGAACTTGTCTCTGGACGTGGACTTCTTAATGCCATAAGTCAGGATCCACATGGTTGTTTTGTGTGGGTGTTCAACATGCCTGGTTTTATCATCTTGGGCTTAATGGGCATTGGACAAGATGGGACTCAACTCGGTTTCCGGGACATCTGGTAGGAAAGCTGATGGTATGTGAAGTTCCTGAGGCAGGTGGAGTCATTTTAGCACTGGAAGACCTGTCCTGCTCCTTCGACAAGGTGCCATTCACCAACACACTGAGAACCCTATGTGTCACATCCTCTTTCAGACATATGTGCTGCCAGAGCACTTGGTTTAAATGGTAGCTGGAAATGGCTTGGGCGCTGAACTTGTCTCTGGAAAGGGACTTCTTAGCGCCTTGAGTCAGGTTCTACATGGTTGTTTTGTGTGGGGTGGGTGTTCAACATGCCTGGTTGTATCATCATCCTGGGCTCAATGGGCATTGTACGAGATGGGGCCCAACTGGGTTTCCGGGACATCTGGTAGGAAAGCTGATGGTATGTGAAGTTCCTGAGGCAGGTGGAGTCGTTTTGGCACTGGAAGAGCTGTGCTGCTCCTTCGGCAAGTTGCCATTCACCAACACACTGAGATCCCTGGGTGTCACATCCTCTTTCAGACATATGTGCTGCCAGAGCACTTGGTTTCCATGGTAGCTGGAAATGGCTTGGGCGCTGAACTTGTCTCTGGATGTGGACTTCTTAGCGCCTTGAGTCAGGATCTACATGGTTGTTTTGTGTGGGTGTTCAACATGCATGATTTCATCATCCTGGGCTCAACGGGCATTGGACGAATTGAACCCAACTGGGTTTCCGTGACATCTGCTAGGTAAGCTGATGGTATGTGAAGTTCCTGAGGCAGGTGGAGTCGTTTTGGCACTGGAAGTGTTGTGCTGCTCCTTCGGCAAGTTGCCATTCACCAACACACTGAGATCCCTAGGTGTCACATCCACTTTCAGACATATGTGCAACCAGAGCACTTGGTTTCCATGGTAGCTGGAAATGGCTTGGGCGCTGAACTTGTCTCTGGATGTTGAGTTCTCAGCGCCTTGAGTGAGGATCCACATGGTTGTTTTGTGTGGATGTTCAACATGCTTGATTTCATCATCCGGGGCTCAATGGGCATTGGACGAGATGGGCACCCAAGTGGGTTTCCGGGACATCTGCTAGGAAAGCTTATGGTATGTGAAGTTCCTGAGGCAGGTGGAGTCGTTTTGGGACTGGAAGACCTGTCCTGCTCATTCAGCAAGTTGCCATTCACTAACACATTGAGATCCCTAGGTGTCACATCCTCTTTCAGACATATGTGCTGCCAGAGCACTTGGTTTCCATGGTAGCTGGAAATCTCTTGGGCGCTGAACTTGTCTCTGGATGTGGAGTTCTTAGTCCCTTCAGTCAGGATCTACATGTTTGTTTTGTGTGCGTGTTCATCATGCCTGATTTCATCATCCTGGGCTCAATGGGCATTGGAAAAGATGGGACAGAACTCGGTATCCGGGACATCTGCTAGGAAAGCTGATGGTATGTGAAGTTCCTGAGGCAGGTGGAGTCGTTTTGGCACTGGAACAGCTGTGTTGCTCCTTCAGCAAGTTGCCATTCACCAACACACTGAGATCCCTAGGTGTCACATCCACTTTCAGACATATGTGCTGCCAGAGCACTTGGTTTCCATGGTAGCTGGAAATGGCTTGGGCGCTGAACTTGTCTCTGGATGTGGAGATCTCAGCACCTTGAGTCAGGATCCACATGGTTGTTTTGTGTGGGTGTTCAACATGGCAAATTTCATCATTCTGGGCTGAATGGGCATTGGACAAGATGGGACAGAACTCGGTTTCCGATACATCTGGTAGGAAAGCTGATGGTATGTGAAGTTCCTGAGGCAGGTGGAGTCATTTTGGCCTTGGAAGAAATGTCCTGCTCCTTCGGCAAGGTGCCATTCACCAACACACTGAGAACCCTATGTGTCATATCGTCTTTCAGACATATGTGTTGCCAGAGCACTTGGTTTCCATGGTAGCTGGAAATGGCTTGGGCGCTGAACTTGTCTCTGGATGTGGACTTCTTAGCGCCTTGAGTGAGGATCCACATGGTTGTTTTGTGTGGTGTGGGTGTTCAAAATTCCTGGTTTCATCATCCTGGGCTCAATGGGCATTGGAAGAGATGGGACCCAAGACGGTTTCCGGGACATATGGTAGGAAAGCTGATGGTATGTGAAGTTCCTGAGGCAGGTGGAGTCATTTTGGCACTGGAAGACCTGTCCTGCTCCTTCGGCAAGTTGCCATTCACCAACACACTGAGATCCCGAGGTGTCACATCCACTTTCAGACATATGTGCTGCCAGAGCACTTGGTTTCCATGGTAGCTGGAAACGGCTTGGGCGCTGAACTTGTCTCTGGATGTGGACTTCTTAGTGCTTTGAGTGCGGATCCAGATGGTTGTTTTGTGTGGGTGTTCAACATTCCTGGTTGTTTCATAATCCTGAGCTCAATGGGCATTGGACCAGATGGGTCCCAAGTCGGTTTCCGGGACATCTGGTAGGAAAGCTGATGTTATGTGAAGTTCCTGAGGCAGGTGGAGTCGATTTGGTACGGGAAGAGCTGTGCTGCTCCTTCGGCAAGTTGCCATTCACCAACACACTGAGATCCCTAGGTGTCACATCCTCTTTCAGACATATGTGCTGCCAGAGCACTTGGTTTCCATGGTAGCTGGAAATGGCTTGGGCGCTGAACTTGTCTCTGGATGTGGACTTCTTAGCGCCTTGAGTCAGGATCCACATGGTTGTTTTGTGTGGGTGTTCAACATAGCTAATTTCATCCTCCTGGGCTCAATGGGCATTGGACAAGATGAGTACCCAAGTGGGTTTCCGGGTCATTTGCTAGGAAAGCTGATGGTATGTGAAGTTCCTGAGGCAGGTGGAGTCGTTTTGGCACTGGAAGAGCTGTGCTGCTCCTTCAGCTAGTTGCCATTCACCAACACACTGAGATCCCTAGGTGTCACATCCACTTTCAGACATATGTGCTGCCAGAGCACTTGGTTTCCATGGTAGCTGGAAATGGCTTGGGCGCTGAACTTGTCTCTGGATGTGGACTTCTTAATGCCATGAGTCAGGATCCACATGGTTGTTTTGTGTGGTGTGGGTGTTCAACATGCTTGATTTCATCATCCTGGGCTCAATGGGCATTGGACAAGATGGGACCCAAGTCGGTTTCCGGGACATCTGGTAGGAAAACTGATGGTATGTGAAGTTCCTGAGGCTGGTGGAGTCGTTTTGGCACTGGAAGACCTGTGCTGCTCCTTCGGCAAGTTGCCGTTCACCAACACACTGAGATCGCTTGGTGTCACATCCACTTTCAGACATATGTGCTGCCAGAGCACTTGGTTTCCATGGTAGCTGGAAATGGCTTGGGCGCTGAACTTGTCTCTGGATATGGACTTCTTAGCGCCTTGAGTCAGGTTCTACATGGTTGTTTTGTGTGGGTTGGGTGTTCAACATGCCTGGTTGTATCATCATCCTGGGCTCAATGGGCATTGGACAAGTTGGGACTCAACTCGGTATCCGGGACATCTGCTATGAAAGCTGACAGTATGTGAAGTTCCTGAGGCAGGTGGAGTCGTTTTGGCACAGGAAGAGCTGTGCTGCTCCTTCAGCAAGTTGCCATTCACCAACACACTGAGATCCCTAGGTGTCACATCCTCTTTCAGACATATGTGCTGCCAGAGCACTTGGTTTAAATGGTAGCTGGAAATGGCTTGGGCGCTGAACTTGTCTCTGGATGTGGACTTCTTAGTCCCTTGAGTCAGGATGTACATGGTTGTTTTGTGTGCTTGTTCATCATGCCTGATTTCATCATCCTCTGCTCAATGGGCATTGGAAGAGATGGGACATAACTCGGTATCCGGGACATCTGCTAGGAAAGCTGATGGTATGTGAAGTTCCTGAGGCAGGTGGAGTTGTTTTGGCACTGGAAGACTTGTCCTGCTCCTTCGGCAAGGTGCCATTCACCAACACACTGAGAACCCTGGGTGTCACATCCACTTTCAGACATATGTGCTGCCAGAGCACTTGGTTTCCATGGTAGCTGGAAATGGCTTGGGCGCTGAACTTGTCTCTGGATGTGGAATTCTTAGCGCCTTGAGAGAGGATCCACATGGTTGTTTGGCGTGGGTGTTCAACATGCCTGGTTGTATAATCTTGGGCTCAATGGGCATTGGACAAAATGGGACCCAAGACGGTTTCCGGGACATCTGCTAGGAAAGCTGATGGTATGTGAAGTTCCTGAGGCAGGTGGAGTCGTTTTGGCACTGGAAGAGCTGTGCTGCTCCTTCAGCAAGTTGCCATTCACCAACACACTGAGATCCCTAGGTGTCACATCCTCTTTCAGACATATGTGCTGCCAGAGCACTTGGTTTAAATGGTAGCTGGAAATGGCTTGGGCGCTGAACTTGTCTCTGGATGTGGACTTCTTAGTCCCTTGAGTCAGGATCTACATGGTTGTTTTGTGTGCTTGTTCATCATGCCTGATTTCATCATCCTGGGCTCAATGGGCATTGGAAGAGATGGGACATAACTCGGTATCCGGGACATCTGCTAGGAAAGCTGATGGTATGTGAAGTTCCTGACGCAGGTGGAGTTGATTTGGTACTGGAAGAGCTGTGCTGCTCCTTCGGCAAGTTGCCATTCACCAACACACTGAGATCCCTAGGTGTCACATCCACTTTCAGACATATGTGCTGCCAGAGCACTTGGTTTCCATGGTAGCTGGAAATGGCTTGGGCGCTGAACTTGTCTCTGGATGTGGACTTCTTAGCGCCTTGAGTGAGGATCCACATGGTTGTTTTGTGTGGGTGTTCAACATGGCTAATTTCCTCATCCTGTGCTCAATGGGCATTGGACGAGATGGGTACCCAGCTCGGTTTCCGGGACATCTGGTAGGAAAGCTGATGGTATGTGAAGTAACTGAGGCAGGTGGAGTCATATTGGCACTGGAAGACCTGTCCTGCTCCTTCAGCTAGTTGCCATTCACCAACACACTGAGATCCCGAGGTGTCACATCCACTTTCAGACATATGTTCTGTCCGAGCACTTGGTTTCCATGGTAGCTGGAAATGTCTTGGGCGCTGAACTTGTCTCTGGATGTCGACTTCTTAGCGCCTTGAGTCAGGATCCACATGGTTGTTTTGTGTGGGTGTTCAGCATGCATGATTTCATCCTCCTGGGCTCAATGGGCATTGGACGAGATGGACCGAACTCTTCTCCGGGACATCTGGTAGGAAAACTGATAGTATGTGAAGTTCCTGAGGCAGGTGGAGTCGTTTTGGCACTGGATGACCTGTGCTGCTCCTTCGGCAAGTTGCCGTTCACCAACACACTGAGATTCCTTGGTGTCACATCCACTTTCAGACATATGTGCTGCCAGAGCACTTGGTTTCCATGGTAGCTGGAAATGGCTTGGGCGCTGAACTTGTCTCTGGATGTGGACTTCTTAGCGCCTTGAGTCAGGTTCTACATGGTTGTTTTGTGTGGGGTGGGTGTTCAACATGCCTGTTTGTATCATCATCCTGGGCTCAATGGGCATTGGACATGTTGGGACTCAATTCGGTTCCGGGACATCTGCTAGGAAAGCTGACAGTATGTGAAGTTCCTGAGGCAGGTGGAGTCGTTTTGGCACTGGAAGAGCTGTGCTGCTCCTTCGGCAATTTGCCATTCACCAACACACTGAGATCCCTAGGTGTCACATCCACTTTCAGACATATGTGCTGCCAGAGCACTTGGTTTCCATGGGAGCTGGAAATGGCTTGGGCGCTGAACTTGTCTCTGGATGTGGACTTCTTAGTGCCTTGAGTGCGGATCCAAATGGTTGTTTTGTGTGGGTGTTCAACATTCCTGGTTGTTTCATCATCCTGAGCTCAATGGGCATTGGGCAAGATGGGTCCCAAGTCGGTTTCCGGGACATCTGGTAGGAAAGCTGATGGTATGTGAAGTTCCTGAGGCAGGTGGAGTCGATTTGGTACGGGAAGAGCTGTGCTGCTCCTTCGGCAAGTTGCCATTCACCAACACACTGAGATCCCTAGGTGTCACATCCACTTTCAGACATATGTGCTGCCAGAGCACTTGGTTTCCATGGTAGCTGGAAATGGCTTGGGCGCTGAACTTGTCTCTGGATGTGGAGATCTCAGCGCCTTGAGTGAGGATCCACATGGTTGTTTTGTGTGGGTGTTCAACATAGCTAATTTCATCCTCCTGGGCTCAATGGGCATTGGACAAGATGAGTACCCAAGTGGGTTTCCGGGTCATCTGCTAGGAAAGCTGATGGTATGTGAAGTTCCTGAGGCAGGTGGAGTCATATTGGCACTGGAAGACCTGTCCTGCTCCTTCAGCTAGTTGCCATTCACCAACACACTGAGATCCCTAGGTGTCACATCCACTTTCAGACATATGTGCTGCCAGAGCACTTGGTTTCCATGGTAGCTGGAAATGGCTTGGGCGCTGAACTTGTCTCTGGATGTGGACTTCTTAATGCCATGAGTCAGGATCCACATGGTTGTTTTGTGTGGTGTGGGTGTTCAACATGCTTGATTTCATCATCCTGGGCTCAATGGGCATTGGACAAGATGGGACCCAAGTCGGTTTCCGGGACATCTGGTAGGAAAACTGATGGTATGTGAAGTTCCTGAGGCTAGTGGAGTCGTTTTGGCACTGGAAGACCTGTGCTGCTCCTTCGGCAAGTTGCCGTTCACCAACACACTGAGATCCCTTGGTGTCACATCCACTTTCAGACATATGTGCTGCCAGAGCACTTGGTTTCCATGGTAGCTGGAAATGGCTTGGGCGCTGAACTTGTCTCTGGATGTGGACTTCTTAGCGCCTTGAGTCAGGTTCTACATGGTTGTTTTGTGTGGGTTGGGTGTTCAACATGCCTGGTTGTATCATCATCCTGGGCTCAATGGGCATTGGACAAGTTGGGACTCAACTCGGTTTCCGGGACATCTGCTAGGAAAGCTGATGGTATGTGAAGTTCCTGAGGCAGGTGGAGTCGTTTTGCACAGGAAGACCTATGCTGCTCCTTCGGCAAGTTGCCATTCACCAACACACTGAGATCCCTAGTTGTCACATCCACTTTCAGACATATGTGCTGCCAGAGCACTTGGTTTCCATGGTAGCTGGAAATGGCTTGGGCGCTGAACTTGTCTCTGGATGTGGAATTCTTAGCGCCTTGAGTGAGGATCCACATGGTTGTTTGGCGTGGGTGTTCAACATGCCTGGTTGTATAATCTTGGGCTCAATGGGCATTGGACAAAATGGGACCCAAGACGGTTTCCGGGACATCTGCTAGGAAAGCTGATGGTATGTGAAGTTCCTGAGGCAGGTGGAGTCGTTTTGGCACAGGAAGAGCTGTGCTGCTCCTTCAGCAAGTTGCCATTCACCAACACACTGAGATCCCTAGGTGTCACATCCTCTTTCAGACATATGTGCTGCCAGAGCACTTGGTTTAAATGGTAGCTGGAAATGGCTTGGGCGCTGAACTTGTCTCTGGATGTGGACTTCTTAGTCCCTTGAGTCAGGATCTACATGGTTGTTTTGTGTGCTTGTTCATCATGCCTGATTTCATCATCCTCTGCTCAATGGGCATTGGAAGAGATGGGACATAACTCGGTATCCGAGACATCTGCTAGGAAAGCTGATGGTATGTGAAGTTCCTGAGGCAGGTGGAGTTGTTTTGGCAATGGAAGACTTGTCCTGCTCCTTCGGCAAGGTGCCATTCACCAACACACTGAGATCCCTAGGTGTCACATCCACTTTCAGACATATGTGCTGCCAGAGCACTTGGTTTCCATGGTAGCTGGAAATGGCTTGGGCGCTGAACTTGTCTCTGGATGTGGAATTCTTAGCGCCTTGAGAGAGGATCCACATGGTTGTTTGGCGTGGGTGTTCAACATGCCTGGTTGTATAATCTTGGGCTCAATGGGCATTGGACAAAATGGGACCCAAGACGGTTTCCGTGACATCTGCTAGGAAAGCTGATGGTATGTGAAGTTCCTGAGGCAGGTGGAGTCGTTTTGGCACTGGAAGAGCTGTGCTGCTCCTTCAGCAAGTTGCCATTCACCAACACACTGAGATCCCGAGGTGTCACATCCTCTTTCAGACATATGTGCTGCCAGAGCACTTGGTTTAAATGGTAGCTGGAAATGGCTTGGGCGCTGAACTTGTCTCTGGATGTGGACTTCTTAGTCCCTTGAGTCAGGATCTACATGGTTGTTTTGTGTGCTTGTTCATCATGCCTGATTTCATCATCCTCTGCTCAATGGGCATTGGAAGAGATGGGACATAACTCGGTATCCGGGACATCTGCTAGGAAAGCTGATGGTATGTGAAGTTCCTGAGGCAGGTGGAGTTGTTTTGGCAATGGAAGACTTGTCCTGCTCCTTCGGCAAGGTGCCATTCACCAACACACTGAGAACCCTGGATGTCACATCCACTTTCAGACATATGTGCTGCCAGAGCACTTGGTTTCCATGGTAGCTGGAAATGGCTTGGGCGCTGAACTTGTCTCTGGATGTGGACTTCTTAGCGCCTTGAGTCAGGATCCAAATGGTTGTTTTGTGTGGGGTGGGTGTTCAACATGCCTGGTTTCATCATCCTGGGCTCCATTGGCATTGGACGAGATGGGACCCAAGACGTTTTCCGGGACATCTGGTAGGAAAGCTGATGGTATGTGAAGTTCCTGAGGCAGGTGGAGTCGTTTTGGCACTGGAAGAGCTGTGCTGCTCCTTCGGCAAGTTGCCATTCACCAACACACTGAGATCCCTAGGTATCACATCCACTTTCAGACATATGTGCTGCCAGAGCACTTGGTTTCCATGGTAGCTGGAAATGGCTTGGGCGCTGAACTTGTCTCTGGATGTGGACTTCTTAGCGCCTTGAGTCAGGATCCACATGGTTGTATTGTGTGGGTGTTCAACATGGCAAGTTTCATCATTCTGGGCTCAATGGGCATTGGACGAGATGGGACAGAACTCGGTTTCCGGGACATCTGGTAGGAAAGCTGATGGTATGTGAAGTTCCTGAGGCAGGTGGAGTCGTTTTGGCACTGGAAGAGCTGTGCTGCTCCTTCGGCAAGTTGCCATTCACCAACACACTGAGATCCCTAGGTGTCACATCCACTTTCAGACATATGTGCTGCCAGAGCACTTGGTTTCCATGGTAGCTGGAAATGGCTTGGGCGCTGAACTTGTCTCTGGATGTGGAATTCTTAGCGCCTTGAGAGAGGATCCACATGGTTGTTTGGCGTGGGTGTTCAACATGCCTGGTTGTATAATCTTGGGCTCAATGGGCATTGGACAAAATGGGACCCAAGACGGTTTCCGGGACATCTGCTAGGAAAGCTGATGGTATGTGAAGTTCCTGAGGCAGGTGGAGTCGTTTTGGCACAGGAAGAGCTGTGCTGCTCCTTCAGCAAGTTGCCATTCACCAACACACTGAGATCCCTAGGTGTCACATCCTCTTTCAGACATATGTGCTGCCAGAGCACTTGGTTTAAATGGTAGCTGGAAATGGCTTGGGCGCTGAACTTGTCTCTGGATGTGGACTTCTTAGTCCCTTGAGTCAGGATGTACATGGTTGTTTTGTGTGCTTGTTCATCATGCCTGATTTCATCATCCTCTGCTCAATGGGCATTGGAAGAGATGGGACATAACTCGGTATCCGAGACATCTGCTAGGAAAGCTGATGGTATGTGAAGTTCCTGAGGCAGGTGGAGTTGTTTTGGCAATGGAAGACTTGTCCTGCTCCTTCGGCAAGGTGCCATTCACCAACACACTGAGATCCCTAGGTGTCACATCCACTTTCAGACATATGTGCTGCCAGAGCACTTGGTTTCCATGGTAGCTGGAAATGGCTTGGGCGCTGAACTTGTCTCTGGATGTGGAATTCTTAGCGCCTTGAGAGAGGATCCACATGGTTGTTTGGCGTGGGTGTTCAACATGCCTGGTTGTATAATCTTGGGCTCAATGGGCATTGGACAAAATGGGACCCAAGACGGTTTCCGTGACATCTGCTAGGAAAGCTGATGGTATGTGAAGTTCCTGAGGCAGGTGGAGTCGTTTTGGCACTGGAAGAGCTGTGCTGCTCCTTCAGCAAGTTGCCATTCACCAACACACTGAGATCCCGAGGTGTCACATCCTCTTTCAGACATATGTGCTGCCAGAGCACTTGGTTTAAATGGTAGCTGGAAATGGCTTGGGCGCTGAACTTGTCTCTGGATGTGGACTTCTTAGTCCCTTGAGTCAGGATCTACATGGTTGTTTTGTGTGCTTGTTCATCATGCCTGATTTCATCATCCTCTGCTCAATGGGCATTGGAAGAGATGGGACATAACTCGGTATCCGGGACATCTGCTAGGAAAGCTGATGGTATGTGAAGTTCCTGAGGCAGGTGGAGTTGTTTTGGCAATGGAAGACTTGTCCTGCTCCTTCGGCAAGGTGCCATTCACCAACACACTGAGAACCCTGGGTGTCACATCCACTTTCAGACATATGTGCTGCCAGAGCACTTGGTTTCCATGGTAGCTGGAAATGGCTTGGGCGCTGAACTTGTCTCTGGATGTGGACTTCTTAGCGCCTTGAGTCAGGATCCAAATGGTTGTTTTGTGTGGGGTGGGTGTTCAACATGCCTGGTTTCATCATCCTGGGCTCCATGGGCATTGGACGAAATGGGACCCAAGACGTTTTCCGGGACATCTGGTAGGAAAGCTGATGGTATGTGAAGTTCCTGAGGCAGGTGGAGTCGTTTTGGCACTGGAAGAGCTGTGCTGCTCCTTCGGCAAGTTGCCATTCACCAACACACTGAGATCCCTAGGTATCACATCCACTTTCAGACATATGTGCTGCCAGAGCACTTGGTTTCCATGGTAGCTGGAAATGGCTTGGGCGCTGAACTTGTCTCTGGATGTGGACTTCTTAGCGCCTTGAGTCAGGATCCACATGGTTGTATTGTGTGGGTGTTCAACATGGCAAGTTTCATCATTCTGGGCTCAATGGGCATTGGACGAGATGGGACAGAACTCGGTTTCCGGGACATCTGGTAGGAAAGCTGATGGTATGTGAAGTTCCTGACGCAGGTGGAGTTGATTTGGTACTGGAAGAGCTGTGCTGCTCCTTCGGCAAGTTGCCATTCACCAACACACTGAGATCCCTAGGTGTCACATCCACTTTCAGACATATGTGCTGCCAGAGCACTTGGTTTCCATGGTAGCTGGAAATGGCTTGGGCGCTGAACTTGTCTCTGGATGTGGACTTCTTAGCGCCTTGAGTGAGGATCCACATGGTTGTTTTGTGTGGGTGTTCAACATGGCTAATTTCCTCATCCTGTGCTCAATGGGCATTGGACGAGATGGGTACCAAAGTGGGTTTCCGGGACATCTGGTAGGAAAGCTGATGGTATGTGAAGTAACTGAGGCAGGTGGAGTCATATTGGCAATGGAAGACCTGTCCTGCTCCTTCAGCTAGTTGCCATTCACCAACACACTGAGATCCCGAGGTGTCACATCCACTTTCAGACATATGTTCTGTCCGAGCACTTGGTTTACATGGTAGCTGGAAATGTCTTGGGCGCTGAACTTGTCTCTGGATGTGGACTTCTTAGCGCCTTGAGTCAGGATCCACATGGTTGTTTTGTGTGGGTGTTCAGCATGCATGATTTCATCCTCCTGGGCTCAATGGGCATTGGACGAGATGGACCGAACTCTTCTCCGGGACATCTGGTAGGAAAACTGATAGTATGTGAAGTTCCTGAGGCAGGTGGAGTCGTTTTGGCACTGGATGACCTGTGCTGCTCCTTCGGCAAGTTGCCGTTCACCAACACACTGAGATTCCTTGGTGTCACATCCACTTTCAGACATATGTGCTGCCAGAGCACTTGGTTTCCATGGTAGCTGGAAATGGCTTGGGCGCTGAACTTGTCTCTGGATGTGGACTTCTTAGCGCCTTGAGTCAGGTTCTACATGGTTGTTTTGTGTGGGTGGGTGTTCAACATGCCTGTTTGTATCATCATCCTGGGCTCAATGGGCATTGGACATGTTGGGACTCAACTCGGTTTCCGGGACATCTGCTAGGAAAGCTGACAGTATGTGAAGTTCCTGAGGCAGGTGGAGTCGTTTTGGCACTGGAAGACCTGTCCTGCTCCTTCGGCAATTTGCCATTCACCAACACACTGAGATCCCTAGGTGTCACATCCACTTTCAGACATATGTGCTGCCAGAGCACTTGGTTTCCATGGGAGCTGGAAATGGCTTGGGCGCTGAACTTGTCTCTGGATGTGGACTTCTTAGTGCCTTGAGTGCGGATCCAAATGGTTGTTTTGTGTGGGTGTTCAACATTCCTGGTTGTTTCATCATCCTGAGCTCAATGGGCATTGGGCAAGAATGGGTCCCAAGTCGGTTTCCGGGACATCTGGTAGGAAAGCTGATGGTATGTGAAGTTCCTGAGGCAGGTGGAGTCGATTTGGTACGGGAAGAGCTGTGCTGCTCCTTCGGCAAGTTGCCATTCACCAACACACTGAGATCCCTAGGTGTCACATCCACTTTCAGACATATGTGCTGCCAGAGCACTTGGTTTCCATGGGAGCTGGAAATGGCTTGGGCGCTGAACTTGTCTCTGGATGTGGACTTCTTAGCGCCTTGAGTCAGGATCCACATGGTTGTTTTGTGTGGGTGTTCAACATGCCTAATTTCATCCTCCTGGGCTCAATGGGCATTGGACAAGATGGGTACGCAAGTGGGTTTCCGGGTCATCTGGTAGGAAAGCTGATGGCATGTGAAGTTCCTGAGGCAGGTGGAGTCATATTGGCACTGGAAGACCTGTCCTGCTCCTTCAGCTAGTTGCCATTCACCAACACACTGAGATCCCTAGGTGTCACATCCACTTTCAGACATATGTGCTGCCAGAGCACTTGGTTTCCATGGTAGCTGGAAATGGCTTGGGCGCTGAACTTGTCTCTGGATGTGGACTTCTTAATGCCATGAGTCAGGATCCACATGGTTGTTTTGGTGGGGTGGGTGTTCAACATGCTTGATTTCATCATCCTGGGCTCAATGGGCATTGGACAAGATGGGACCCAAGTCGGTTTCCGGGACATCTGGTAGGAAAACTGATGGTATGTGAAGTTCCTGAGGCAGGTGGAGTCGTTTTGGCACTGGAAGACCTGTGCTGCTCCTTCGGCAAGTTGCCATTCACCAACACACTGAGATCCCTATGTGTCACATCCACTTTCAGACATATGTGCTGCCAGAGCACTTGGTTTCCATGGTAGCTGGAAATGGCTTGGGCGCTGAACTTGTCTCTGGATGTGGACTTCTTAGCGCCTTGAGTCAGGATCCACATGGTTGTTTTGTGTGGGTGTTCAACATGCATGATTTCATCATCCTGGGCTCAATGGGCATTGGACGAGATGGGACCCAACTCGGTTTCCGGGACATCTGCTAGGAAAGCTGATGGTATGTGAAGTTCCTGAGGCAGGTGGAGTCGTTTTGGCACTGGAAAACCTGTGCTGCTCCTTCGGCAAGTTGCCATTCACCAACACACTGAGATCCCTAGGTGTCACATCCACTTTCAGACATATGTGCTGCCAGAGCACTTGGTTTCCATGGTAGCTGGAAATGGCTTGGGCGCTGAACTTGTCTCTGGATGTGGACTTCTTAGCGCCTTGAGTGAGGATCCACATGGTTGTTTGGTGGGTGGGTGTTCAACATGCCTGGTTGTATCAATCTCTGGGCTCAATGGGCATTGGACAAGATGGGACCCAAGACGGTTTCCGGGACATCTGCTAGGAAAGCTGATGGTATGTGAAGTTCCTGAGGCAGGTGGAGTCGTTTTGGCACAGGAAGAGCTGTGCTGCTCCTTCAGCAAGTTGCCATTCACCAACACACTGAGATCCCTAGGTGTCACATCCTCTTTCAGACATATGTGCTGCCAGAGCACTTGGTTTCCATGGTAGCTGGAAATGGCTTGGGCGCTGAACTTGTCTCTGGATGTGGACTTCTTAGTCCCTTGAGTCAGGATCTACATGGTTGTTTTGTGTGGGTGTTCATCATGCCTGATTTTCATCATCCTGTGCTCAATGGGCATTGGACAGAGATGGGACACAACTCGGTATCCGAGACATCTGCTAGGAAAGCTGATGGTATGTGAAGTTCCTGAGGCAGGTGGAGTCGTTTTGGCAATGGAAGAGCTGTGCTGCTCCTTCGGCAAGGTGCCATTCACCAACACACTGAGATCCCTAGGTGTCACATCCACTTTCAGACATATGTGCTGCCAGAGCACTTGGTTTCCATGGTAGCTGGAAATGGCTTGGGCGCTGAACTTGTCTCTGGATGTGGACTTCTTAGCGCCTTGAGTGAGGATCCACATGGTTGTTTGGCGTGGGTGTTCAACATGCCTGGTTGTATAATCTTGGGCTCAATGGGCATTGGACAAGATGGGACCCAAGACGGTTTCCGTGACATCTGCTAGGAAAGCTGATGGTATGTGAAGTTCCTGAGGCAGGTGGAGTCGTTTTGGCACTGGAAGAGCTGTGCTGCTCCTTCAGCAAGTTGCCATTCACCAACACACTGAGATCCCGAGGTGTCACATCCACTTTCAGACATATGTGCTGCCAGAGCACTTGGTTTAAATGGTAGCTGGAAATGGCTTGGGCGCTGAACTTGTCTCTGGATGTGGACTTCTTAGTCCCTTGAGTCAGGATCTACATGGTTGTTTTGTGTGCGTGTTCATCATGCCTGATTTCATCATCCTCTGCTCAATGGGCATTGGAAGAGATGGGACATAACTCGGTATCCGGGACATCTGCTAGGAAAGCTGATGGTATGTGAAGTTCCTGAGGCAGGTGGAGTCGTTTTGGCAATGGAAGAGCTGTCCTGCTCCTTCGGCAAGTTGCCATTCACCAACACACTGAGAACCCTAGGATGTCACATCCACTTTCAGACATATGTGCTGCCAGAGCACTTGGTTTCCATGGTAGCTGGAAATGGCTTGGGCGCTGAACTTGTCTCTGGATGTGGACTTCTTAGCGCCTTGAGTCAGGATCCAAATGGTTGTTTTGTGTGGGTGGGTGTTCAACATGCCTGGTTTCATCATCCTGGGCTCCATGGGCATTGGACGAGATGGGACCCAAGACGTTTTCCGGGACATCTGGTAGGAAAGCTGATGGTATGTGAAGTTCCTGAGGCAGGTGGAGTCGTTTTGGCACTGGAAGAGCTGTGCTGCTCCTTCGGCAAGTTGCCATTCACCAACACACTGAGATCCCTAGGTATCACATCCACTTTCAGACATATGTGCTGCCAGAGCACTTGGTTTCCATGGTAGCTGGAAATGGCTTGGGCGCTGAACTTGTCTCTGGATGTGGACTTCTTAGCGCCTTGAGTCAGGATCGACATGGTTGTATTGTGTGGGTGGGTGTTCAACATGGCAGGTTTATCATCATCCTGGGCTCAATGGGCATTGGACGAGATGGGACAGAACTCGGTTTCCGGGACATCTGGTAGGAAAGCTGATGGTATGTGAAGTTCCTGAGGCAGGTGGAGTCGTTTTGGCACTGGAAGAGCTGTGCTGCTCCTTCGGCAAGTTGCCATTCACCAACACACTGAGATCCCTAGGTGTCACATCCACTTTCAGACATATGTGCTGCCAGAGCACTTGGTTTCCATGGTAGCTGGAAATGGCTTGGGCGCTGAACTTGTCTCTGGATGTGGAATTCTTAGCGCCTTGAGAGAGGATCCACATGGTTGTTTGGCGTGGGTGTTCAACATGCCTGGTTGTATAATCTTGGGCTCAATGGGCATTGGACAAAATGGGACCCAAGACGGTTTCCGGGACATCTGCTAGGAAAGCTGATGGTATGTGAAGTTCCTGAGGCAGGTGGAGTCGTTTTGGCACAGGAAGAGCTGTGCTGCTCCTTCAGCAAGTTGCCATTCACCAACACACTGAGATCCCTAGGTGTCACATCCTCTTTCAGACATATGTGCTGCCAGAGCACTTGGTTTCCATGGTAGCTGGAAATGGCTTGGGCGCTGAACTTGTCTCTGGATGTGGACTTCTTAGTCCCTTGAGTCAGGATCTACATGGTTGTTTTGTGTGCTTGTTCATCATGCCTGATTTCATCATCCTCTGCTCAATGGGCATTGGAAGAGATGGGACATAACTCGGTATCCGAGACATCTGCTAGGAAAGCTGATGGTATGTGAAGTTCCTGAGGCAGGTGGAGTTGTTTTGGCAATGGAAGACTTGTCCTGCTCCTTCGGCAAGGTGCCATTCACCAACACACTGAGATCCCTAGGTGTCACATCCACTTTCAGACATATGTGCTGCCAGAGCACTTGGTTTCCATGGTAGCTGGAAATGGCTTGGGCGCTGAACTTGTCTCTGGATGTGGAATTCTTAGCGCCTTGAGAGAGGATCCACATGGTTGTTTGGCGTGGGTGTTCAACATGCCTGGTTGTATAATCTTGGGCTCAATGGGCATTGGACAAAATGGGACCCAAGACGGTTTCCGTGACATCTGCTAGGAAAGCTGATGGTATGTGAAGTTCCTGAGGCAGGTGGAGTCGTTTTGGCACTGGAAGAGCTGTGCTGCTCCTTCAGCAAGTTGCCATTCACCAACACACTGAGATCCCGAGGTGTCACATCCTCTTTCAGACATATGTGCTGCCAGAGCACTTGGTTTAAATGGTAGCTGGAAATGGCTTGGGCGCTGAACTTGTCTCTGGATGTGGACTTCTTAGTCCCTTGAGTCAGGATCTACATGGTTGTTTTGTGTGCTTGTTCATCATGCCTGATTTCATCATCCTCTGCTCAATGGGCATTGGAAGAGATGGGACATAACTCGGTATCCGGGACATCTGCTAGGAAAGCTGATGGTATGTGAAGTTCCTGAGGCAGGTGGAGTTGTTTTGGCAATGGAAGACTTGTCCTGCTCCTTCGGCAAGGTGCCATTCACCAACACACTGAGAACCCTGGATGTCACATCCACTTTCAGACATATGTGCTGCCAGAGCACTTGGTTTCCATGGTAGCTGGAAATGGCTTGGGCGCTGAACTTGTCTCTGGATGTGGACTTCTTAGCGCCTTGAGTCAGGATCCAAATGGTTGTTTTGTGTGGGGTGGGTGTTCAACATGCCTGGTTTCATCATCCTGGGCTCCATGGGCATTGGACGAGATGGGACCCAAGACGTTTTCCGGGACATCTGGTAGGAAAGCTGATGGTATGTGAAGTTCCTGAGGCAGGTGGAGTCGTTTTGGCACTGGAAGAGCTGTGCTGCTCCTTCGGCAAGTTGCCATTCACCAACACACTGAGATCCCTAGGTATCACATCCACTTTCAGACATATGTGCTGCCAGAGCACTTGGTTTCCATGGTAGCTGGAAATGGCTTGGGCGCTGAACTTGTCTCTGGATGTGGACTTCTTAGCGCCTTGAGTCAGGATCCACATGGTTGTATTGTGTGGGTGTTCAACATGGCAAGTTTCATCATTCTGGGCTCAATGGGCATTGGACGAGATGGGACAGAACTCGGTTTCCGGGACATCTGGTAGGAAAGCTGATGGCATGTGAAGTTCCTGAGGCAGGTGGAGTCGTTTTGGCACTGGAAGACCTGTGCTGCTCCTTCGGAAAGTTGCCATTCAGCAACACAGAGATCCCTAGGTATCACATCCACTTTCAGACATGTGTGCTGCCAGAGCACTTGGTTTCCATGGTAGCTGGAAATGGCTTGGGCGCTGAACTTGTCTCTGGATGTGGACTTCTTAGCGCCTTGAGAGAGGATCGACATGGTTGTTTTTTGTGGGTGTTCAACATGCCTGGTTTCATCATCTTGGGCTCAATGGGCATTGGACAAGATGGGACCCAAGACGGTTTCCGGGACATCTGCTAGGAAAGCTGATGGTATGTGAAGTTCCTGAGGCAGGTGGAGTCGTTTTGGCACAGGAAGAGCTGTGCTGCTCCTTCAGCAAGTTGCCATTCACCAACACACTGAGATCCCTAGGTGTCACATCCTCTTTCAGACATATGTGCTGCCAGAGCACTTGGTTTACATGGTAGCTGGAAATGGCTTGGGCGCTGAACTTGTCTCTGGATGTGGACTTCTTAGTCGCCTTGAGTCAGGATCTACATGGTTGTTTTGTGTGCGTGTTCATCATGCCTGATTTCATCATCCTGTGCTCAATGGGCATTGGACAGAGATGGGACACAACTCGGTATCCGAGACATCTGCTAGGAAAGCTGATGGTATGTGAAGTTCCTGAGGCAGGTGGAGTCGTTTTGGCAATGGAAGACTTGTGCTGCTCCTTCGGCAAGGTGCCATTCAGCAACACACTGAGATCCCTAGGTGTCACATCCACTTTCAGACATATGTGCTGCCAGAGCACTTGGTTTCCATGGTAGCTGGAAATGGCTTGGGCGCTGAACTTGTCTCTGGATGTGGAATTCTTAGCGCCTTGAGTCAGGATCGACATGGTTGTTTTGCGTGGGTGTTCAACATGCCTGGTTGTATAATCTTGGGCTCAATGGGCATTGGACAAGATGGGACCCAAGACGGTTTCCGTGACATCTGCTAGGAAAGCTGATGGTATGTGAAGTTCCTGAGGCAGGTGGAGTCGTTTTGGCACTGGAAGAGCTGTGCTGCTCCTTCAGCAAGTTGCCATTCACCAACACACTGAGATCCCGAGGTGTCACATCCTCTTTCAGACATATGTGCTGCCAGAGCACTTGGTTTAAATGGTAGCTGGAAATGGCTTGGGCGCTGAACTTGTCTCTGGATGTGGACTTCTTAGTCCCTTGAGTCAGGATCTACATGGTTGTTTTGTGTGCTTGTTCATCATGCCTGATTTCATCATCCTCTGCTCAATGGGCATTGGAAGAGATGGGACATAACTCGGTATCCGGGACATCTGCTAGGAAAGCTGATGGTATGTGAAGTTCCTGAGGCAGGTGGAGTCGTTTTGGCAATGGAAGACTTGTCCTGCTCCTTCGGCAAGTTGCCATTCACCAACACACTGAGAACCCTAGGTGTCACATCCACTTTCAGACATATGTGCTGCCAGAGCACTTGGTTTCCATGGTAGCTGGAAATGGCTTGGGCGCTGAACTTGTCTCTGGATGTGGACTTCTTAGCGCCTTGAGTCAGGATCCAAATGGTTGTTTTGTGTGGGTGGGTGTTCAACATGCCTGGTTTCATCATCCTGGGCTCCATGGGCATTGGACGAGATGGGACCCAAGACGTTTTCCGGGACATCTGGTAGGAAAGCTGATGGTATGTGAAGTTCCTGAGGCAGGTGGAGTCGTTTTGGCACTGGAAGAGCTGTGCTGCTCCTTCGGCAAGTTGCCATTCACCAACACACTGAGATCCCTAGGTATCACATCCACTTTCAGACATATGTGCTGCCAGAGCACTTGGTTTCCATGGTAGCTGGAAATGGCTTGGGCGCTGAACTTGTCTCTGGATGTGGACTTCTTAGCGCCTTGAGTCAGGATCCACATGGTTGTATTGTGTGGGTGTTCAACATGGCAAGTTTCATCATTCTGGGCTCAATGGGCATTGGACGAGATGGGACAGAACTCGGTGTCCGGGACATCTGGTAGGAAAGCTGATGGTATGTGAAGTTCCTGACGCAGGTGGAGTTGATTTGGCACTGGAAGAGCTGTGCTGCTCCTTCGGCAAGTTGCCATTCACCAACACACTGAGATCCCTAGGTGTCACATCCACTTTCAGACATATGTGCTGCCAGAGCACTTGGTTTCCATGGTAGCTGGAAATGGCTTGGGCGCTGAACTTGTCTCTGGATGTGGACTTCTTAGCGCCTTGAGTGAGGATCCACATGGTTGTTTTGTGTGGGTGTTCAACATGGCTAATTTCCTCATCCTGGCTCAATGGGCATTGGACGAGATGGGTACCAAAGTGGGTTTCCGGGACATCTGGTAGGAAAGCTGATGGTATGTGAAGTAACTGAGGCAGGTGGAGTCATATTGGCAATGGAAGACCTGTCCTGCTCCTTCAGCTAGTTGCCATTCACCAACACACTGAGATCCCTAGGTGTCACATCCACTTTCAGACATATGTGCTGCCGAGCACTTGGTTTACATGGTAGCTGGAAATGGCTTGGGCGCTGAACTTGTCTCTGGATGTCGACTTCTTAGCGCCTTGAGTCAGGATCCACATGGTTGTTTTGCGTGGGGTGGGTGTTCACATGCTTGATTTCATCATCCTGGGCTCAATGGGCATTGGACAAGATGGGACCCAAGTCGGTTTCCGGGACATCTGGTAGGAAAACTGATGGTATGTGAAGTTCCTGAGGCAGGTGGAGTCGTTTTGGCACTGGAAGACCTGTGCTGCTCCTTCGCAAGGTGC